>NC_090654.1:234258753-234376253 GCF_040937935.1 Hyperolius riggenbachi | reverse complement strand
GCTGCCTATACTTTTTCTGTCCTTATGCTATTTAAGGTAGTGCAGTAAAGGTGAAATGCCCCTTTAGTTTTTCTCCTGGAATACGGCAGTTTTGGTGGCATAAGAGTAGCACTTACCACCGCGAGGTGGCCTGAGGGCCTGATTGTCCACCCTCTTCTGCAAAGTAAGCTCAGCAGGCCAGTGCAATATTTACCTGCTCCAGTGCAGGCTAGGGACTCCTCTTCATCGCGGCATCCACACACTCTTTGCTGCATACTTGGCTCTCTAGTCTGAATATTTCAGAGGCTTCTTCTATCATTCTTGACCCAGTGTTCTCCTCAGGTTCTTCTACCCGGGTGCTCTTCCTGGCTAATGTTAGTGAGCACTCGGCTGTCATCGGCTTGGCCTCTCATCCTCTTCCTATGCTGTGCTGTTTTGCAGAGTTTCTCCGACCCTGCATTCTCCTGTTCTGCCCTACCCAGCTACTTTTTCATGCCACCCAGCTGGAAAAGAATTCTGGGGAGAGCACTATAGACCCCAGCAAACCTGCACTGGGACCTGCACTTGGACTAAACAAATCCAGCAAGGGCTTGTTGGGTGTCTGCGCACCAATCCATTTACAAGCACAGCTGCAGAGCACCTGCAAGAATACTGGCCACGCCTGTGCAGTAGCACAAGGCCACTCTTACACGACTTTTTCTTTCATTTATAAATGGCTTTTGCTCTGCTGCGCAGATGTGGTCAGGACTTGCTTAGGGAGACAGCTGCTGCGCTTGTACACGGGCAAGACTAATTAACTGATCTAAATGATTTTGAAATATGGGAGGAAATTATATTGCCTGTAAAACTCATACAAACGCAGGGATAATATAGAATTATACAATAGAAATGGATACAAATATTATTGGCGTAAAGACATTTTGAGCTGTCTCAGATATTCCACCATCTAGTCTTAATACATAGACCACAGTGCTGTCAGCATGTTACAGCTGCTGCTTGGCACACTTGCCATGTTTCCTGTCCTGTTTGGGTTATTGGCGTCTGGATAGAAGTGACAGTAACATCTCCTGGTTGAAGCAATGAGAGGTATTCATATGTTCTGTCTGATTCTCTGGAATGAGTGTCATGGTTTGCTTTGTTAAACGGATAACAGGAGCTGCCCTTCCATTCTTGTTCTCTTAGCAGGTAGACTTTGTACAAGTTCATCTCTTCGGGGACAACAAACCTTTGAAATGCGTTTGTTGGTTCCCCTGGGTTTAAGCAGGCAGACTACATGGCAAGATGCACTTACTGGGCTGTCAAGCAAAGTGCCGTGGATGTAGGCGCTCAGTGACGACGTCTGCGTTTCCTGGCGGGGCACAAACAAAAATAATGTGTAGTATTTTATAGGTCTCGTCTCAGTGCAGTGTTTTTTCCCTGGTGCTTATAAAGGCAGCTTATCCATAGAATACGAGCATGTCCAAGTGTGATTGAGCCTTATAGCAAGATCATTATAGAGACTCCTCGCACACTAACCTCCATCTCAAAGACATTTTCTGAAATAGCAGCAAAGAGTCAAAGGCTAGCACAGACAACACTAGGTGCTTTAACTGTAGTGAGAGGGATGTAGAGATTGTAATCTTTACTGTCCTTAATATATTTTGCTTCCATGCAAGGCCAACTTTCTTGCAGCTTCCCTTCCTTGTACAGCAGCCCCCCCATTACTATTCCTTGTGCAGCCCTCGTCTTACATGTCTAATATTCCTGTACTGCAGCCTACATCAGTTCTCTACAAGTCCCTCGGGCAGCAACTCCCTATTTCCATGTGTTGCTACTCATCTTTGTATTCCATTTGCAGCTTCTTCTTCCATATGCAGCAATTTCATATCCAGCCGCCCCTTGGCCAGCTGCCGACCAAGGCCCAGGCCTTGGTGGAAAGAGGATGGATGTGCTCCCATCTTTTCTGGCTGCACAATGTAGATTTTAATGTGTGTCTGTGACAAACAGCTGCTCCTGCCTGCAGTGCTTCCCACTTTGCTCTTGCTCGCTTGGTTAGTAGTGATTCGTCCATCATCAGTGCAGCAGGATGGCTAAAGGTGGGACTAGTGTACTCAGCTGAAAGTGGTGTAGGGCCCAAGGGTACTCTGTGGGTGAGCATAACAGCCACTGCTAATGCTTTCTGAATCGGTGATATAGAAATGGTATTAATCAAGTCAGGTGTTCATTTGACTGCCAGCTCATTCCAATAGTTTGAATGGGGCCTAATGCTGGGAATACACGGTTCGTTTTGTAGCTGATTAGATGGTTTGATAGATCATTTCCGACATGTCCGATCTCACTTTCGATTGTTTTGCCACTCGATTTAGATAGATAGAAGTGAATGGAAAAAATAAGAAAAACAAGAGGAAGATCAGAATCGAGAGCTGAATAGAGAGCTGAAATCGAGCGGCAAAAACGCACGGCATAAACGAACCGTGTATTCCCAGCATTAGACTTGTATATAAGATGGAAACATAAGCGTCTTATTGACCATGTCCAGCATTCACCCTCTTTATTTTTGTTCTGTTGATTTTGTATTTATTAAGGGTTGGCATCTTCTGCAGCACTTTACACAGTATATATCGTCACAAAACAAGTCCTTCAGATGACCTAATCCCTACCATAGCCCATCATAGTATGAGGTCAACTTTGAGAGAAAACAATTCAATGATATGTATGTCTTTGGAATGTGGTAGAAAACTGGAGTCAGAACAGTTGAAAAGGGTGTGAGACACCTAATAAAACAGCAGTCACTGGGGTCGAAGTGCCTGCTATTTGTAGCCAGTTTGCATGGTGGGTGGCTCAGAGCCTGCAATCCTGTTGGTACCTTTTTCAATAGAATGCGGTGGGCATGATAGGGTAACATTGGAGGGGTGTTAAGGTTAGGCACCACCAGGGGGGGTCTTAGGGGTAGGCACCACCAGGAGGGTCTTAGGGCTAAGCACCACCTTAGGGTTAGGCATTGGCAGAGGGAGGGTTCTGTGTGAGAGTAGGGTTAGGTTAGGTCATAGTAAAATATCAGTAAATATTGCCAATGTTTTACTATATGAATGAATTGGTAGAATATTTATCATTGTACTGATATTCTAAAATTACTAAACTATTTCCTGCGCTGTATTCACTGGGTGCTTTTATTAAATGCATGCACTGGAGTGCCTAGACTAAACCCACACACAACATACAAGTTCCATGCAGATAGTGTCTTGGCCCAAACTTGAATCAGTGGCCCAGCACTGGAAGGTGGTAGTGCTATTCGCTATGCCACACTTTTGCCCACTTGCCCAGTGCTGAAAGGAGAGAGTGCCACCTACCATGCCCCCTATGTTGTTACTGCTGTTGCAATCATTTAACAAAACTGTCTGCAAAAGTATTTGAAACCTTCGATCAGTGTTATTAATTAATACAAGTTTTGTTAACAATATCTACAGAAATGCTAGAGTTTAGCTGTGTTAGAAGTAACGTTTGTGAAATTAACTGAACGTACTGTGTACACGTACTGTGTCACGGCACTACCTACATTTGGTTTATATACAAATTCAAGACAGCCCGGTAATTATTCAGGTTTTGTGGCTTCTATAGTTACAGCTGATGTTTGATGCATGACCTATTCCCTCAGCCTCAAGCTGTTTTGCTCTTACCATTGGCTGTCGATAGCAAATTATGGTAAAGTCTGTCTAGACCTATGAAAATGGTATTGATGTTGGACAGCTTGAGAAAAATCGTTTCTGGCAGTGGCCACGTTCTAAGTTTTACCGTTTTTTATCTTTTTAAATTCATTCTTTTGCTTTCTTCGCTATCTCACAAAGCTTATTATGTAAGAAACCTCGATTTTTGGTGGCTTGGAACAAGATGAAAAAACAAATTCAAGCTTTGTATTTTCTTAAAAAAAAAAAAAAAAAAATCTATGTGCGGGGTTAAGCCATCACAGTTATAGTTTTTGGTTGTTTTTATTATTATTCCGTGCCTAACATCTGCAAAAGCACTTAGGCCTGGATCACACTGAGAATTGCATTGTGATCAACGACAAAATATTGCTTGCAGTGCATTTGTGATTTATTTATAATGCAAGCACTCAGGGCCATAAGGCAGGGTAGGCACGTGCCTACAGGCGCCTGATGATGGATAGGTGGCTCACTCCCCTCCCCAAGTGCCTCCCTCCTACTTTACCTATGCAGAGTTCAGAACAGAGTGTAAATGAGAGGTTACTCACCCCGGTACTAGCATTGCACTGATCAGATCTCCTTTTAGTCGGGGACACCTCTAGCTACCTACAAATCTACTTAGCATTAGGTAGCTACAGCTATCCTCAGTATTTAGGGGCACCTGTAGCTACCTATGATGAGCAAGGGAACTAAGGGAGAAGTGACAACTGGGCCAGCCAGCAAACTTCTGATGTGGTTCGGCAGGGGTTTGTAGATGCATGGAGGGTGAAGTCTAGGGTGTTAGGATGTCTGTGCCTCTAGGCTCATGTGATGTAAATCCACAGCAGGCACAGCAGCTAACCTTTTTGTGGCTATAGGCTCCTGTGATGTAAATCCAGGCCTGCAAACACTGCAGTGATCCCATAGGGATATATTTATCACAATGCTTGTGCCTGAGTGTGAATCTGCTGTTAGATTTTTTGGCAGCTACTGGTACTGTGGTTAATTGTATCATCATGAGTGGCCAAAAAATTAGAAAGAGCTCAGCGTGATTGATATGAAGATATACCTCACAAGGGACCTAATTCAATTTTTTTTTCCTAAGTTTTCTCCTAGGTGATTTTTTTTTTCACACCTTGGCCCAAATGCAATTCACTTTTTATCCTGAGTTTTCTCCTAGGAGATAATTTTCCATTGTTGATTTAAAAACACTTTAGCAATTTGCAATGGAAAAGTACCAAAATTAGGAGAAAAAGTACTGTCAAAATTTATTTTGAGTATTTGTTTGCTTGTTGGGGGTTTAAAAGGTATTTTATTTACAAGGGGTGAAAATGTCACCTTGGAGAAAACTCAGGTGAAAAAATGAATTGCACATAGCCCCTTGTCAAATAAAGCCAGAGGCTCCCTTTGCCATATCGAATTGTTCATTTGGCACCTTATTGGCCTGATCATATACAAGGATTTTGTTATTGAGGTAAGCCACCTCATATTATTTCCTCGATTTTAAGCGGTTTTTAGATGCTTTTATTTCAACCAGGGCGCAAGCAAGAAAAATACTCCAAAGAAAAAACAAAAAAAAAGTCCAGTCAAAATTATTCTTCCTACTTGTTGGTACTATTTCAATTGAATTGCGGGGTGCTGAAAAAGTTATTTTGAACAGAAGATGAAAAATGATCTCCTAGGAGTAAACTTTGGAGAACATGTGAATTCAATAAGGACAATACTATGTGCTGAACCACATGTAGTTTGCATTCATGCAATAAACTGTACACCATTGTTTTGCAGGTGAATTTGTTTGGCTGTTGGGCTATGCTTAGGCTCTGCTTCTGACATACTTTTAATTTGTTTATCTTGCCTTGTTAATGTAAAGCCTACGGTATATGAATGACTGGGCAAGGGGAGAAGGGATAATGAGAGGGCAAAAGTAACCTGTTACCAATTCCAGCACCAGGAATGCCACCGTAATGGTGGCCACTAATGACCCAATATGTTTTTGTCCAATTTTCCCAAATCTATGTATTCCAATGGTAATGGTAAGAGTGAATATATTGAATGGATAGTTTACAGTCCCTTATATTAAATTGAAGTAGTAAGATTGGACAAAACAGATTGTGTCATTAGTGGCCACCATTAGTGTTCCTTTCATTTTTAGGGCAATTCACACTACAAGAGCTTTTCTGAACACTTGTGAATTTAAAAGCTCTTGCTAATGTTAGCCTATATTTGTGTTCACACATAGGAGTGATGTGATTTTGTAAAAATCTCCCATAGCATTGCATTAGCAAGAGCTTTTCAAAATCACTAGCACTTAAAGAGACACTGAAGCGAAAAAAAAATATGATCTTATGATTTGTATGTGTAGTACAGCTAAGAAATAAAACATTAAGATCAGATACATCAGTGTAATTGTTTCCTGTACAGGAAGAGTTAAGAAACTCCAGTTGTTATCTCTATGCAAACAAGCCATTAATCTCTACGACTTTCAAAGTCGTGGAGAGGGCTGTCTTCTGACTTTTATTATCTCAACTGTAAGGCCAGAAACCCACTGGGAGCGCTTTGTAAGCGTGAGTGATTTGAAAAAGCTCTTGGTAATGCAATGCTATGGGGGATTTTTATAAAATCACATCACTCAAGTGGGATCACACCCATAGCATTACATTAGCTAGAGCTTTTCAAATCACAAAGCGCTCAGAAAAGCTCTCCTAGTGGGTTTCTAGCCTTAGTGAACAGTTTTCTTTTTCTCTGCCAGAGGAGAGGTCATTAGTTCACAGACTGCTCTGAAAGAATCATTTTGAATGCTGAGTGTTGTGTAATCTGCACATATTAGAGAATGATGCAATGTTAGAAAACACACTATATACCTGAAAATAAAAATATAAGAATATTTTATTTGCTTCTAATCTTCTAGTAATTATTCATAGTACACAACCAATTCATTATATCATATATTTTTTTCGCTTCAGTGTCTCTTTAAATGGAACCTAAACTGAGAAGGATATGGATTTTTCCTTGTAAGTAATCCCAGTTGTCTGACTCTCTTGCTTTTCCTGTGCCTCTAATACTTTTAGCCACAGCCCCTGAACAAGCATGCAGCTAATCCAGTTTGACTTCAGTCAGAGCACCTAATCTGCATGCTTGTTGAGGGGCTGTGGCTAAAAGTATTAGAGACACAGGATCAGTAGGAGAGTCAGGCAACTGGTATTATTTAAAAGGAAAACTCCATATCCTTCTCAGTTAGGTTCCCTGGCCAGCATCTTTGTATAAATCTTTTAAAGAATTTAAAGTATAAAAGCCATGCTGTGAATCCCCCATGAAGAGATGGACTAACCCAAAACCTGGATAAACAAACAGACTGCGCTTGTCAAAAATGGATAATAAATAAAAGCTTTAATATGGTTGTCAGGTGCACAACCCAAATAAATATGCATGCAAAGGAATTTGGGTTGTGCACCTGACAACCATATTAAAGCTTTTATTTATTATCCATTTTTGACAAGCGCAGTCTGTTTGTTTATCCAGTATTACAATATAAGGAAGCGGGACCCCCTCACAGTTATTGCTGCTGTCTAAATTGGGCGCAACACCTTATCTTGAATTTAACCCAAAACCTGTCGGTAATGTCAGATTTCTACTACCTACTGTAAGTGACAGCAACATAGAAGAGAAGTCATTTATGGCTCATTTTACTGTGGAAGAAATGTACTTCTTATTTGTATATGTTTTAAATTTAAAGATTTTCGCGACAGATCCTCTTTAAAGAAATTTAAAGTGAATGTTTACCGTTTCAAAAAGAAAAAGTCAGATACTCACCTAAGGAGAGGGAAGGCTCGGTCCTAATGAGCCTTCCCTCTCCTCTCCCGGTGCCCGGTCCCGCGCAGGATCCCCCGTGGCAGTATTCGACCAGTTCGGTCAAATACTGCCACTTCCGCATGCCGAAGGGAGCTTTCGGAAGCCTTCGGGAGCACTCGGGCTCCCGAGGACGGGGCCGCTCCACACTACGCATGCGCGAGCGCCCTCTATGACGCGCTTGCGCGTACATAGTATGGAGCGGCCCGTCTTCGGAAGCCCGAGTGCTCCCAAAGATCTCTGAAGTCCCTGCGGTGGCGGACGTGAACGGGGGAGCCAGCGCAGCACCGAGGGCATCAGGAGAGGAGAGGGAAGGCTCATTAGGACCGAGCCTTCCCTCTCCTTAGGTGAGTATCTGACTTTTTCTTTTTTGAAACGGTACCCATTGGCTTTAATTAAATGTATATATAAACCACTATATTGCATCTACATGGGATTACCCCTCCAGGTTTCAAAATCAAGTGCCCTTGAACAATAATTAATTTGACTGATTCATATGTTGACCCGTAATCATGCTTAACATATTTTGTAATCATGCTTAACATATTTTGCATATGATTAATACAAAAAATTAATTGCTTACAAAATGTGTCCCCTGCAGTGTGAAAAATACACAGGCGCACAAAAACCGTAATTGCTTGTTTACCAGGCCATGTCAACAATAAATAAATAAGCAAGCATTTCGTAAATCAAACCCACGAGCAAAATTTTTCTTTTTCCCCCAAGACGTTCCGAATACCTATTCTAATGCAAAATCCCTCGAATAAACGTTGGATTTGTGCTAATTAAACAGACGTGCTGCATAGCGCTGCTCATCTGCAAAGCCATAATGGTGCAGGAAGCGCCGCCTGAACTCGGGGGATAGTTTAATCTCTGCCTCTGAGCCACGAATCGCTGGTTAGTATAGTTTTATGGCAAGCACTCTGTATAGTGCTGATGGTATCAGAAAACAAATTTTATCTCTGACTGCTTACACGGAAAAAGCCAAGGCAACTAGTTTGTAACTCGAAAATCAAACATTGTACCTGAACAAATGCTGATTTGGGCGTGTGTGAATCATTTTAATTGCATCGTAAAAATACAACGAGCTTGTTGCTTTCAGGCGGAAATTGAGCCGGGAGATGATCCATTATGGCGCTACTATGCATTTTTATCTTGGAATATCTCAGCCCTGTTTTTCCTGCAAAATAGCGCTGTATAGTTTTAGTGGAAGGCATAATAAAAACAGACGTCATAAACAACATTTAAAGATCGCCACCTGCCAGAAGATAGCGGCGCCAAGTCTGCCGAGTGGGTAGGCGCTTAACCTTTTAAAGGTAGGATAGTAATGCAAGCCTCAAAATCTTGTTGGTGTGCCTTGGTCACGTCCGGCAGGACTGCAGATCACAACATACGAGAGAAGATCAGACCTGCACCTACCGTATATCATAAGTATGCTCAAAAAGCAATAGGTTTGCTGACTGTACTTCAAAATTTATGAAATAAAGAGCTTAAAGCAGATCCGAGATGAAAAACTAACTATAACAAGTAACTTGTCTATATATCTTATGTACAGTTTAGATGGTTTAAACAGAAAATCTGTCTGCATACAGCTTTATTAGAATATGATTATTTCTCCCTGTGATACAATGACAGCAGCCATGTTGTTTGTAAACATTACACAGAGGCAGGCGTATCTGCACTATCAGCACTCAGACTGAAAAAAACCTAATGCCCCCTCCTCCTCCCTCCTCCCCTCTGCCTCTGAAATCTCTGGCTACTAATACCTCCTACTCCTCCTGCCCAGACTGAGCTCCCATGAGCCTTTGCTACTGCCTTGGCTCTCTGAAAACTGTGAGTGGGGCTTATTTAGTTTGTAGGGAATTACAGGATTAAAACAAAAACAAAAAAGTATTTGGCTTGAGGAATGCCCTATAAACTATAGGAAAGGAACACAATTATGCAATGAGTAAAAGTTCATCTCGGACCCACTTTAATTATAGATGATCGTCACTAGATACTTAACCTAATTGGCATAGAGTGGGAGGATGCTCTCCAGCCACCTGAGGGCAAGGCAGTATAACAAACATGGTGCAGAGCATCTTATTGGTGACAATTGTTTGTATAAAGTATTTTTAGGGTAATTAGTCATATGAAGATGTTAACAAGGGAGCCGCCTTTAACCGCTTCAGGACTCAGCCTTTACCTCCCTCCCCCTTAAGGACCAGCGCTGATTTAGAAGATCTGTGCTGGGTTGGCTCTACAGCCCCCAGCACAGATCAAACAACAGGCAGAGCGACCAGATCACCCCCCTTTTTTCCCCACCAGCGGGATGATGTGCTGTGGGGGGGGGGGGTCTGATCGCTCCTGCATGCTTGTGGGTGGCGGGGGGGGGGGCACCTCAAAGCCCCCTCCACCGCAGGATTCCCCCTCTCCCTCTTCTCCCTCTCTGCCCCAGAGATCGGAGCCTGCACAGGAACTGATCTGTCCTGTGCAGCCTCTAACAGGCTCCTGCCTGTCATTTGATCTAGTACAACGCTGCTACTGTTAGCAGCGTTGTAAAAATGTAAACAAAGCGGATTATTTCCGCTTGTGTTTACATTTAGCCCGCAGGCTATTCACGGAGCCCCCCGCCGTGAATTGACAGGAAGCAGCCGCTCGCACGAGCGGCTGTTTCCTGATTAATTAGCCTGCAGCCGGCGACGCAGATGTGCGTCGCTGGTCCTGCAGCTGCCACTTTGCCGACGCGCGTTATGAGTGCGCGGTCGGCAAGTGATTAAATCATTTAGATTCACATTGTTATCTCTGTGGTCATTGTTTGATGCAAAGGATATGTGCCTTACATGCTGTAAAAATGGTGACCGATTTTTTTTTTTCTGGTGTACATACAGCACAATGACTTTTTAACTGTAGGTAGCCATTATTTGTATAAGCTGGTCAGGAGTAAAATCTATGGGGCAGCGGTACCTGCTGAAAAATTTCCTGGTGGTGGAGATAGACTTGAAAGGCCCGTTCACACTACACGAGCCTTTTAAACGCTAGAGATTTTAAAAGCTCTTGCTAATGCAATGCTATGGGGGATTTTTACAAAACCACATCGCTCCAGTGTGAACACTCACATAGGATAACATTAGCAGGAGCTTTTAAAATCACAAACTCTCTGAAAAGCTGTCGTAGTGTGAATGAGTCCTAAAGGGAACCTTAACTGAGAGGGATATGGATGTTTCCTTTTAAACCATACCAGTTGCTTGTCAGTCCTATTGATCTCTTTGGCTGCAGTAATGGCTGAATCACACACCTGAAACAAGCATGCAGCTAATCCAGTCTGACTTCAGTCAGTGCATCTGATCTGCGTGCTTGTTGTGGGGTAGAGACATAGGGTCAGCAGGAGAGTCAGGCAACTGGTATTATTTGAAAAGGAAAAATCTATATCCTTCTCAGTTTAGGTTCCCTTTAACCACTTGCCGACCGCGCACTCATAACGCGTGTCGGCAAAGTGGTAGCTGCAGGACCAGCGACGCAGATCTGCGTCGCCGGCTGCAGGCTAATTAATCAGGAAGCAGCAGCTCGCGTGAGCGGCTGCTTCCTGTCAATTCACGGCGGGGGGCTCCGTGAATAGCCTGCGGGCCGCCGATCGCGGCTCGCAGGCTAAATGTAAACACAAGCGGAAATAATCCGCTTTGATTACATTTGTACAACGCTGCTAACAGTAGCAGCGTTGTACCAGATCAGTGATCCCCGGCCAATCAGCGGCCGGGGATCACTGTCACATGGCAGGCAGGAGCCTGTTAGAGGCTGAACAGGACAGATCCGTTCCTGTGCAGCCTCCGATCTCCGGGGAAGGGAGGGAGGAGAGGGAGAGGGGGAATCCTGCGGTGGAGGGGGCTTTGAGGTGCCCCCCCCCACCAGCCACACACAGGCAGGAGCGATCAGACCCCCCCAGCACATCATCCCCCTAGTGGGGAAAAAAGGGGGGCCATCTGGTCGCTCTGCCTGGTGTTTGATCTGTGGTGGGGGCTGTAGAGCCCACCCAGCACAGATCAGCGAAAACAGTGCTGGTCCTTGGGGGGGGGGGGTAAAGGCTGGGTCATCAAGTGGTTAAAAAAGTGCTACATAAAGCATAATTAAACTTCAAGTAAAAATTATACTAAGCCCCGGTTCACATTAGCTTTTAGCTGCGGATCCAGCCGTACTGTTCCGGTTTAAAAAATGCAGCAGTACCCAATTTTCCTGACCCTTTCGCTCAGCGGAACAGAAACAGAAGGTTTTACAGCAAAATAGGAACCAATGAAAATGGACGTTTTACAGCACACTGGCTGTAAAAACTTACCATTTTCCCGGATCTAGATGACCGGATCCGTACGGACTGATCCGCAAAAAAACGCAGATGAGAACCGGGCCCAAAGAGGGATTAAACTCTGACATAACATTCAGTAAAAACGTTTTGCTACTTTATATTACCTATACAGTTATCCTATTTGCTTTTGTTCACAAGTAATATTATCTATTTACAATTACCACAGTGTAGTTTTTCAGCAATAAAATTTGCCATTGTAATTTACTGCATAGCTGCTGTAGTTATATATTACAATATAACCAGTGAGAATGTGACTTCTACTGTTTACACTTTTGGCTTGTATTCAGCTGAGACACTGCTAGCAGTGTGTATATTATCTTGTTTGTTTTCTTATCAGCTACTATTGTAATCACTTCCTCAAGTTCGGCAACAGCGCTAAGCTTTCCACTGAAGTGCTGTGTTTTTAATGGTTTGAATGCTGTTCTGCTACCAGTGTTGTTTCTGGTAGTACCTTTTTTTGCTATAAAGAATCTCTTACCACGCAAAGAAGAAATGTTGATTATACCACTTTAAAATCAAAGCTGCTTAGAGAACAAAGCTGAAGAGTAGCCACTGCACATTCTGGGTCCATTTTTTTCAATCCCTGAAGCTCAGAGAGGTGCCAACAGGTCCAATAAGATTTCTGATAGATTTTCCAATCACTTACGTACAGAATAAATCAGAAAACTGATCAGAAACCTGATCAGACCTGTTGGAAATTATCAACTTGACCCATTAATCTGACTGTGACAAGACATTACAGCATTAGCTTAGTTAGGGCCGAGCTTAGTTAGGGCATTAGCTTAGTTAGGGCAGAGCTCTCTCCCCTATTGTTTGTTAAAACTTCTGTATATTTCTTGGAGAACAATTTTGTCATACTTATGTAGTACTTCCCAAAGTCACCCATGTCTTCTAATTTATATTAGGCACCGCTACAGAAGATGATGGTGCTATATACATTAATAATAATAATAATTTTGTCTTTAGAACCATAGAACAAGTGTCCCTTATACACCTGCAAGGAAAAGCTTCTAGGACAAGGACCTAGCAGTATGTGTTCTTGACACATAACTTTGTTTAGCAATCCCAGACACCAGATCACTAAGCAGCAGCAATGAAAGAGCACAGTTTTGCCCAGCAGATGCTGCTCACTCTTGCACCCCCCGTGTCCCTCCTCCCCTCTCTAGTGAACAGTAAATTCCGCTTGGCTATAGCCGAATAGCCTTCTTCAACGATTGATGCTCAATCGTCAAGCGTGAGTTATTGCGTGTGTATGCCCCTTAAGCGGCTTGGCATATTATTTGTTTCCTAATCAATACCAAACTCTGCGTGAAAAATAAACACGATCTATATTAACTTTATCTTTTTTTTTTATTAATTGTCGTTCCCATTCTTTATTGCCGTTATCAGCCGTGGACTATCTGAATCTGCTAAGAGCACAGTCCACAGACTATTCTACCATATGAAAGCCTTCTGAGCCACTGGGAACCTTTTCAACAGACACAGCTCGTAAGCAACTTAAGCTCACAAAAAGATCTAAATAAAAAAGGATGGAATTAGTTGTGCCGCCTGCAAGCCTTATTATGTTTATTATGTTTAATAGTAAACACATCTAAACAAATATCTGATTCAGTTTTAAGGCAAATTAAATGGAGTGGTCTCGTTGCAAGACAATATCGAAACACAATTAGAGTGTGAACATTCTTCATCTCGCATTCAGTAGGGCTTAATTAGAACTGTAGTCAGAAAACCATTAGTCCCAAACTTCCCTACCCGCCAACCAACACGCTCTTTAATTAAAAACAAAATAAACACGCCAATGTTTGCTGGAAATTTCTTTGAGGTTTTAGGAGGGTTTTTGTTTTTGTTTATAGATTATTATTTTATTTTATATGTTTGCCCATTTACATACAGGGTTCAAAATCCGTATTTATTAGAATGACGATTAACAATAAATTAATACGAGCTAATTTACCACCGTGCCCCCGTGAATCTGTGAAGGATTAAAACATAAGGGAAGGAATTAATTAAGAGCGTTCCTCCAAAGCGACAACTATGTCTTCCACTCAAAATTTGTATTTGCTAGCCAGATGGAGTTAATTAATTTTTAACATGTAAATGGCCCAGGGTTTTCTCTTTCAGAGCTATTTCACTGATCTAATCTGACTTGGTGGTGGGGATTTTACATTAACGTACTGCCTCGGTACCACATCGTTGTCACTGGTGACCTTTTCCCATTTAATTAAAAACAAAGCATTTGATCTTCATGTAACTTTTGATGAGACGGTGTTGCTTGATTGCCTTTGTGAACTTTGGGCACAATATTCAATAATTATGTTATTAGCAGCAAATGGGGGAACTTGACTGGTTTTGTGTTGAAGAGAACCTGGAAATGTTGGCCAAACACAGAACATGAGGTTCTCCATAGAGGCCCATCTTCCCATGGGCATAAGTACCTTTGAAATTACATCAGGGACCGGAATGGGGCTACAGTCACTCTGGAGTAAAACTATACGGGGGATTGAAATGGAGGCAACAGTCACTCCAGAGCAAAGAAAGATGTTAAATAAGAGAACAGGTTATCTGTAGGATTCATTGCAATCCCCATTCCATCAGTAAGGTGGAATCAATATCAGACTGTATGAGTGCACTTTTTGGTTGAAGACTTTAAGACACACCCCATGATGCACCTCTAATAACGCCCCCACCACACCAGTAGTCATGCATACTGCAAATATTTCATATGCAAAAGATGGTGTTTTATAATTCCAGACACAATGGTACTTTCTATCATCATTAGTTTTCCTTCATATTAATATTTACAATCAAAAAATATATTTAACCTCTTGAAGACTGCAGGGCTAAACCCCCCTAGTGACCAGGCCATTTTTTGTAAAATTGGCTACTGCAGCTTTAAGGACAAGCTGCAGGGCCGCACAACATGGCACACAAGTGACCCCCCCCCCTTTCTCCCCACCAACAGAGCTCTCTGTTGGTGGGGTCTGATCGCTCCCCCATGTTTGTTTTTTTGATAATAAATATTGGGGTTTTTTTTAAATAAAAATCCCTGTTTCTTTAAAACCATTCCCTCCCTCCCCACAGCCAGCCAATTACGGCGATTGGCTGTCATAGGCTTCTGTGCTGATTGCAGCGCTGCACAGTGTTATTAGACGGCGTGATCACCGTCTAGCAGTCTCCCAAGCGGCAATAGCCGCTCGGAGACTGAAGAGGGGGCGGAGCTTCGCCCTCCAAGCATGAGATCTCATGCAAATTACAGCCCCAGGACTTTACGCCAATCTGCGTTAGGCGGTCCTGAGGGCTGCCGCCGCAGCCACGCCCATCGGCGTGATTCGGACGGAAAAAGGTTAAAGGGAGTCTGAAGCCATTTTAAAAATAAAAAATTTACTTGCCTAAGCAGAGGGAAGACTCTGGGTCTTATAGAGTCTTTCTGTTTTTTTCACCGACCCCACAGGTTCCCCTATTAGCAGTCTTTGACCAATTGGTTGTAGACTGCTCTCTTCCGGGTTGGGCTGCCTTCAGGAATCTTCATAAGCACTCGGGCTTCTGAAGACGGGCCACTCCGTACTGCGCATGTGCTCTCTCTTGCGCACTCGCGTGTGCACAGTACAAAGCCGGCGGTCTTTGATGGCCCGAGTGCTTCCAAAGACGTCTCCAGTCTCTTGGGGAGAGAGATTCAAATGGAGGAGCCTGTGGAGGACCGAAGACACACAGAGGAAAACGGGAAGGTGAGTATCTGTTTGTTTGTTTTTAGTTTTTTTTTTTTTTTAATAAGGCTTCAGACTTGCTTTAAAGGATGGAAATAAAGTTTAGAGTCATTTAAATGCATTTGTCAATAGATTGTCACATATCTACTTAGGGCTCTACACCATTCATGAAAGAGGGAGAAAATTAGGAAGAAAGGGGGACAAAGGGATCTGGTTCCCAAAGAAGGACGGTCTCTCCAAAAAAAGGCACAGTTGGGAGCTATGAGACAGTCCACACATGTCCAGCAGATGGAAGCTGTTTTTTTTTTTCTCTGTGCTTAAACGCTTACCTGTACTGGGCGTACACTGCCCTTACTTGAGCATCCCCAGTCCAGATGGACTTGTCCACGGCTGCAGTCATGGCTAGAAACAAAACTATTTGACCCAATATTGGGTATTGAAGGACAATAAGCCGGAACAATGGGCTGTAGAAGGTTCCAGGAAGCATCTGGACCATCCTGTGGCTCCCTACAATTAAACATTGATTAGATTTTCTCTCCTTCTTTTGTTAATTAGCGCTGGTTTTGATCAGTGAGAGGCGTGAGTGGTGTTGGCTGACCAGTTGCTCTGGATTACTGCACATCGCATTTGGCTCTACTGAATAAACACATTCTGTAAGCATAATACAAGATTAGGTTTCCTTTCATTAAAATGAATGCATGTGCAGCTCACCCTTCCACTATGAAAGTGAATCGACAATGCCTCCCAGCACTGCTTTAAAACTAAACACTAAGTAATAAAATAATTAAACACGGCACAGCTTTGAAACAGCGGAGGGGAACGGTCTGTGAACATGTTCCTTCTTTAAGGGGAGAAAATCATTGGAGCTAAAGGCAGATTGATAATACTTTGTAGTTTCATAATTAGACTGGGAAGGAGTCCAACATCTCCCCAGTATGCAGGTCTGACTTGTGTCAAGTACTAAAATTTGGCTGTAAGCGCTTCTTAGTGATTCATTGCACCTGCGAGTGCTGCTCCCTGTATAATGTGCTGGACATGGGCATGTTTGTCCTGTAGGAAGATAGAACACTTCAGCCAGAGGATAGAAGAGCCTGTATTTCTGTAAGCCGAGTTTAAAGCACATTTTACATAAAATTTCCTCCCTTGATCTCACCTCGGCCACGCTATACATATTCCAGCAACTCTATTTCATCACTGCACAGTGTCAGGCCGACTTACTGGCCAAAGTGGCAGAATCTGCTCTCTCCGCTCAATTATCTTTTTTGTAAACTCTAGAAATTAGCTTTCTTAGAGATCTGATGTTTGTCAGTGCTATTTTATGCCTTCTTCACCCACTAAACGGTTATCTCTGCCTCTAAGTTTCCTGTCAGCCATTTGTTTATGTTAGATCAATATCAAGCACATCAAAAAATTTAATTTCTTTAGAAAATTGCTTTCGATGCGCAAAATAAAAATGTGTGTGGAATCATCTTTGTGAGAGAAACTTTTTGCAGAAGAGTTCTAAAGTCCTGGAAGAACACTTTAAAGCCCCACTGCCCGGTGTGCCCACTGCCCACTCAATGATTTTTCATTGTTAGTAAAGTTAATTAGGCAACTATACTGCTACCTACACAGTTTATTTTTAAAGTGAAACTAAACTCAGAACTTACCCTCGGCTCTAAAAAATAAGCCACAAAATGATTTATGGAAAATAAAAATCTTCTATACACTTTATGTAAATATGAAAAAAATGAGGTTTAAAGAGAATCTGTACTCTAAAATTCTTACAATTAAAAGCATACCATTCTATTCATTATGTTCTCCTTGGCTCCTCTGTGCTGTTTCTGCCACTCCCTGCTGCAATCCTGGCTTGGAATTGCCAGTTTTAGGCAGTGTTTACAAACAAAAGGCATGGCTGCTAACCAGAGTGTGATAGGCTGAGAGGAGCTCAGTCTATTACTCACTCAGAGCCTGCAGGTGGTGTGTAGAGGGTGTGTATAGCTTCTATCCTATCACAAACAGAGCAGCACATTCCTGCCTGAGTGCCTGAGCCTGACAAAGCCTTCAGAGGAAAGAAGATTAGATTATATAACAGAGATAATACAGCCACTGTGCAACTAGGAAAGGCTGCAGTAATACAGACCACATTAGAACAGGTATAGGAACTTATAGGATAGAAGAAATAAGGCTGAAAATTTTGTTACAAAGTCTCTTTAAAGCGGAATATAACCCTGCATTTCAACTTTCCTCCAAAACATTATTTACAGCATATTATATGCAAAAAGCATTTTTTTTTTTACTAGACCAGCATTGGAAGGGTTAAACACAGAGGTTTAAAGTTCCGTGGAGAGATATGCATAAGTTCAGATTGTTACATTCTATTTAGTTATATGTATCTATTGAGAAATGTTACACACTCTTTGGCTGTCCTCCAACTCCTTCTCAGTCAGAGAGATGAGTCACATTCAACACTTAGATACATTTATGTAAACAAAATGTATCTATGGCCCAGTGCACACCAAAACCGCTAGCAGATCGTCAAAACGCTAGCGGTTTTGGGAGCAGAGAGCAGATATTTGGCCGGGTGCACACCAAGCGGATTTTGTATGCGATCCACCAGCCGCATCAGCCAGTGAAAACGCTTGGCTATTGTATTTCAATGTGTGGTGCACACCGGCGGTTTGAGGTTTTTTTAGCAAACCGCAAACGCGCAGCAGGAGGCGCGTTTGCGGCTTGGCAAAAACCTCAAACCGCCGGTGTGCACCATCCCATTGCAATACATTAGCCAAGCTATTTTCCAGGCGGATGCGGCCGGCGGATCGCTCCAAAAAACGCTCGGTGTGCACTGGGCCTATGTCAGCTTCGGATGCGTCTGCAGAAATCTCCAGGAACTTTAAAGCACTGTGTAACCCTTCCAATGCTGGTCTAGTAAAAAAAAAAATGCTGGTTGCATATAATATACTGTTAATAAAGTTTTAGAGCAAAGTTGAAATGCAGGGTTATATTCCACTTTAACTTGGTTTCACTTCTGCAGTGAGTACTTGCAGGGTTAAGCCTCAGTGTTTACTGTATACGGGAGGCCATCCTGGAGCTGCTTGGCCAATGTGGTGAACTACTTCCCCATTGCATGGTCCAGTAAGTAGTGTTCCTGACAATCAGTCATAAGCTATGGCCAGTACTAGAACTGATTATCAGCTAGTCAGGAATACTGTGGGAAAAGCCTGCCTGCAGAGAGACTGATAAGCTCCGCACTCGTAGATACGTTGACAACATGGCCGCTTGTGTGGTGTGACTGGATCACTGCTTTCAGGTTTTGCATTGTTAGGGTTCTGCAGATTGGTTCCTCAAGCAGCAGTTAATCCTCCTGATGTTCATACCCCGGTCCTCTGAAGGTAACGATGAGGAACAACACGATTTGCTTTCGTTCCAGAGCTTTACAGTACCTGTACACATGGAGGGACGGGCTTTATGAACTGTGTAATGCTGTCATTATTTTTAGTGTGTGGAATGAGGGAACTAAATATAGCTGAGACTCTGTGATGCTGACACTTGCTTTGCTTGATTGTTTTAATAAATAACTGAACCCTCCAGATTGGCTCACCTTATCCTTTGGTTACCGTTCATATATTTAGATCAAGGTGTGTGCGTGGGCTATTGCATTTTCTCATCTGAGACATAAATAATAACTTATTACAGTCAGCATAGGAAAAAAATTCCAGCCATTATACAGGGTGTGAAAATCCACCTTTTAGAAGCTATACAATAAATATTAAATGTAACACGTATGCTTATGTGATTTAGTGAAATGCTTTATTCTACTATTAATTTGGTATTTTAATCAGGATTTTGCCATTTGAGTTGTTTTCAATTATTACATGTCTATAATGATCACATGTATCTATGGTTGGACTTGATGGATAGATGGATTTTTTTTTCAACCAAACTAACTATGTAACTATGTAATGTGGGTCCAATCAAAGCCATTCACTTCAGATTCACTTCAGTTCTAAATATTATTGTTATTTTTATGCATGGACCTAGAACAATGGAACTGGCATCTTCCATAGTGTTTTCTGGAGTACATAGTCCTATCCCATACTGTACCCCAGAGGCGGGGCTCAAAATGTAATTCCTTCTATAAACATAATTTAATTTACAAGGCATAACTACATATCAGGGTGCCGCCCAGCAAAACTTTGAGGCCTCCCAATGTTCACACCATTACCCTTGCCTATCCCCGGTGACCTTCGCAGCCTGGAGGTCCATCGTGCAAGGGTCATAAACTGATGTAAACATCGTAATCTTCACACCTGTAACAAGTATTGTCGCAAAAATACCTGATCTGAAGGATGGACCCCTTAATGAAGTTTTAGTTGGGGCCCACTTACAGCTCCAGACCCCCTGTGATTGCAGGGGATGCTACCCTGTAGTTACGCCATATGTACCTCCTATACTGTCTATAACTGAGGGGAATTATTAGTTTATCTGTATGTTTTTGGAGTATGGTGCGAAACCAGAGTACCCAGAAGAAATGCACATTAACACAAAGATATTGGTAGGTGAACAGAGGCGCCAGAAGGATAAAAGTACATAAAATGTTTAAAAAATTGCTGGGAGGAAGTGGTGGACTCGCCTCCGTTAAAGCAGACACCAAGGACTGTAAATGTATAGATATACACATTTATTGAAAATACCCCAAAGATGCAACGCTTTACGCGGGCACAGCCCACTTCTTCAGGCAATAAGCAGGGGATAAACAACAGCAATTCAGTTATAGCAAGCAGAGCACCTCTGTACTGTCGTGAGGTCGCTTGCTGCTTTAAATGTGCTGCTCCAGACCCCCCTGTGATTGCAGGGGATGCTACCCTGTAGTTACGCCATATGTACCTCCTATACTGTCTATAACTGAGGGGAATTATTAGTTTATCTGTATGTTTTTGGAGTATGGTGCGAAACCAGAGTACCCAGAAGAAATGCACATTAACACAAAGAGATCATATAAACTCCATGCAGATAATACCCTGGACAAAATAGAAATCAAGAACTGAATCCCATCGCTCGAGGTATGGGTGGGCTAACGGTTTCCATACCGCAACAGACAATTTAAACATAATTACATCAGAAGTTTAAAGAGGCCAGAAAGGTCAATAACATTTGGCGTTACTTAGGCTTGGTGATAGGATGTTGGGGTCTTGTAGTGTTATTTTCACCTTAGGCTTTGTAAAAAAAAAAAAAAAAATCTTAGTTGTCAATTAGGGTGAGTAAAATCATCTGTGGCAGTTTCACAAGTTTGTCAAACTGATCAGTCCACAAAAATTATCAGTTTTGCAAAAACTGGCAAAAATCGATCATAGAAAACTCTAGTAAATAGAAGTGAGATGGTCATCAATGGAAGCATGTCTTTTGAATGCTACTAAAGAGCACCTTCATTGTTAATTACACATTCAATCAGTCATCTTCTAACATAAAGTTTTAACAACCTGCTGGGTCTTTTTCTACCAAATCCTTCCAGGAGCACCTTGTCCACCCAGCTCTGAAGAGTAGCCCTGCCAACTTGGGGAAGGGCCTCGGCACTTTCTCTACTCGAGACAGAGAAAGTGTTGGCTGTTCAGGCCCTTTCTTGCAAGGGGTCGGGGTTATGTGCCAGAAGTCGGTGGGCAGAGGGCTCTGGAAGGGATTTAGAAGAAAGACCGAGCAAGTTGTTATAACTTTATATTACAAAAAAATCAATTGAATATACTGTATCTAATATACCCTGAAGGTGTTCTTTAAGGGTTAACATGATTGAGAAATTGTATTAACATTTTACATCTATTGATGATTTTACTTCTCTCTTTACGTTCATTTTTACAATAAATTCTTGTTTTGCCTAATGTGGCTTCATAGTAAAATTGACTGCCAATTTCACTTAGAACATCACTAAGCGAGGTTAGGGCCGATTCCCATAAAAAGTTCTCTTGCTTATCCCTAATGGAAATAGGTTAAGTGATACATCTGGAAGAAGGATAGGGAAAGGTAGGACAAATAAGATTAAATTCAGTGAGGGAGCAGTTAGGATTAGGACTGTTGAAGGTTTTCTGGAATGAAAACCGTGGTTATCCAATTTCTGCGGTACAATACTGATTCTCTGATTGGTCCAATGCTTCTGAGCCTTGTGAGTGGCCTAAAACTTATGAGTCTCTGTAATGAGGTATTTAAGCGGAATTCTGATTTCCGTATACCGATTTCTGCTGTGGAATGTCGTTTTCCAATCAGAAACTTTAAAGCTCATCTCTACGAGGCATTGAGAGAAGGTTTAGGTTAAGCAAATACTACCAGTGAGGGATGAAGGTTGCCATTTCAGGCAATGGGCTACAATGACAATAAGGGCTTTCACTTAAACGGCTGACAGCAGCGTACTTAACTGCTTGTCAGCCACTTCTGTCTTTGTGCAGCCAGCTGTAAGAATCCAGCACTCGCGGCACCTCCGAGCCAGCAGGAGCCAGCCCTGGACACTGCCTTCCGCTATTTTATTTCTTTTTGCCAGGCAGTAACCGCTTGCATGATTATGGTTACTAAAGCTCCCAATCGGTTGCATTATTTTATAACCGGAAGGTGCTTGTACCCAGCAATCGGTGGCTAAATAGAGCATTTTTTTGATGATGGTAATCAACAAATTACGATTTCGCAAAATTGTGCGTACATTTTCGCAATTACGCTTATACATAATTATGATTTGCAAATTCAATTGATTTCGTGTAGTCATTTGTAATTTTGCATAAAATTTTGTAACATTTTGCGTAATTTATTGCTGACTTTAGCAGTGAATAGCAAAGCCTCCATACATGCTATTGACACCAAAATTGCTAAATATGTTAATCAGAATAGTGGGTACAAGACAAAAAAAGAATTTTGCTAAAAGACCTTATAATTTTTGAGAAACTCGATTTTAAAAATGCAAGTAAAATGTTTTTCAAACTTAGAACAATGACAGTTTAAATTATGAAAAATGATGTGAAAATTACGCCAAATTTTAAAATTCTACTATTACATTCGAAACTAATTACGTTTCTTTTTTTTAAATTTCACATTACGATTACAATGCGTAATTGTGAATTTCGATGCGAAATTTTGCATATTTTGACCTACCGCTATTTGAAAGAGGCCTAATACTTTAAAGCAGGAAGATTAGCTATACTATGCCATGGAAAAAAAACACATAAGTAGATAAATACTTACAAGCAGATAAATACTTACTACTTATCTACTTACAAGTAGATAAATACTTACCTACTTACAAGCAAGAAGTTATAAATCAGGATGATATCATTTATTGGCTAACTAAAAATGAATAAAAATAAGCCCGACGAAGGCTGTAATGTCGAAAGCTTGCTTATTTTTATTCATTTTTAGTTGGCCAATAAATGGTATCATCCTGATTTATAACTTTTTGCTTTTACTGATAGTTAACACGGTATAATACCCTACTGATCTACTTACATAACACATGTATTCTACTGTCCACATTTTGATTTTAGTTAAGAGAATTCTGTTCCTGGTAGGAAACATGTCTTTTGCCCACAGTTTGAGGCTAAATCCTGATGTCATTTCTTCCCTTAACTTTTTTCTTTTCTCCTCCAATCGCTGAGTCACCTCAGTCCTGCTTATAAACAGGAGTGATCAGAGGATAAAGTTTCAGCTGGGCAGCAGTCTGCTCAGCCAATCAGTGAGAAGCAGGAAGGTGGGAGGGTCATTGGCAATGGCACAGAAAAGAGCCTGGGGGGACTGAGAAAATTTAATAACCGCAGAGAGATTCCTGAATAGATTGGAGATCTTGTACTTGCAGGGAGAGATTTCTGGCAGCATTTTAAACACACTGCAGTGTTTAAAGTGTACCTCCAGACTAAACATCGACTCAGCAGCACTGAAAAGGCTTGGTGTTTCTTTAACAGTTTCGCAGCATCAGAACTTTGTTTCTCTTATACAAGCCTCATTTTTAGCTGCACAGAAGAAAACTGCCCGGGCAGTTTTCCCCTTATGCTGTGCAAAGCATGATAGGATTTCTGATGTTGTTGTTCTCGTTCTGCTGTTTTGGTGCAATTTTTTTTCTTTACATTTTGAATGTGACATTTAAAGCCTAGTGTGTGCAGCTGGGAGGGGTTATCAGGACAGTTGGAACTGTGTCTCATGCTCCCTGCCACCTCCTTTCAACCAAAAAGATGGCTGCCCCCATGACAAAGATGGCAGCCCCCATGAATCACAAACATTTGCCTGTTCTTTTAAAACAGAGTGAGTAAGAGATTATATTACCAATCTATTCTAATTATCATAACTAATGTAACTTGATAACAGTATGTTTGTTTAGGCTGAAGTTCTCCTTTAAATAGAATTTGGTTTTGTGGCTGACAATCCCACTTTAAAAGGAAAAATATCACAATGCCAGTCAAGTGGCTGGTATTTTTAGGATGCCAGGTCACCAGGACAGCTTTCACAATCTCTTGATAGGAGTCATATTTAACAACGAATCAACTGCATTAATAGTGGTTAGTTTCTTACTGGATATTTTCGATTTCTAGAGATGGCTCTTTACAGAAGTGTGCAATCTGATACAGCTGCTTAGCTCAGTATAAAGAACTGTCATTCAGCCCGTTAAAGGATCAGCCTGTTATTATTTTTTATAACTTATCAGTATGCTTTCCTCTTCAATTCCCCCTTTGCTCCTATATCTTTATATCCAGAAGAGACAAAAGGTCAGCGAGAAGGTCATATCCCCCAGGTCTGCCAATCATCATCCCTGACCTCCGCTCACACATAACATCATCCTGGAATACTGAACGACTTGATCACCACCCTCCCTACATCCCACACATGTCTTGGGCAAATCATTTTGTAGCCCACATTCAGGCACGCATCTAAGTTTACAATTTGAACCTGGATTACACTCAAAATTAAATTTTTTGCCCTAATGCATTAAACGCTGTAAAAAAAAAAAAAAAAGTAATATGAAACCTTATAAGACTGCTCTGATGTCATTTCAATTCATTTATACCTCGCTTATTCATCATTTTGGGCTGCAAGAGCGATTATCAGATTGACTCCTATTTAAGTGATTAGTGAGCAAATAAAGGAGAGAAGATTATCGGCTTCCCTGAGGGCTTGTTCACACTATGAGCGTTTTAATTAAAGCGCTAGTGATTTTTGAAATAGCTCTAAAAGTGCTTGTGCAATGATTTCCTATGAGTGTGTTCACATGTGAGTGTTTTGATTTTATGAAAATCGCAAACGCGCTACATGTACCATTTTTTTCAGTGTTTTTGCTCTATCTAAGGTAGAGGGAAATTGCAAAGCGCTTGAAAAGATACATTATATTTATTAATTTCTGGGTCAAAGAGATCACTTCCTGACTGACGTCAGGAAGTGAAAATCTTAATCACTCAGCAAAAGCGCTTGCAAAGGCGCTTTTCTAAATGCAAAGCGCAGGGAAAAGCGATTCGAAAAGCACTCTATAAATCGCTCAGCGCTTGCGATAGCACTGTCGATTTTGTGAACAAGGCATACAGCTTGTTTACACAGTCTTATTACGTTTCCAAAACAATCTGATAATGCAACTAAATTAGGTAAAAAGATTGGGTTTTACACCTCCCAGTTCCTTGAAAAACAGTCAGATGGTTTTAGGTGTTCATTTTATGCCTTGTTTAATGCTGTAGAACATAGATGAAAGCCTACCTTAATAAAAACCCTGAGTACCTGGGTCCTTGGTCTGCATCCATGTCAGCCACCGAGTGGGCAGGCCATGAGTCTTGGGCATTGCCATGCGGGTTATACATATTCTAGTGCCCGTTTTTAAACCTGGCCTAATTGTCTAGTTTGACTATAATACCACAATAATATTTTAATAATTTTCACATCAAAGAGCCTAGATGTCACTTTCTAAATCAAACGAAGCTAAGTTAAACAAGCTAAACAAAATGCCTGTTTTCAATACTTGTTGCTATGATCGGAAGCAGCCTAGCTGAGGGAGTTGGCAGCAGTCTATGAAAGTGGGTCTGTTATTGCTGCTCAGCTCTTCAACTGTCTGCTGTTTGGATGGCAAAGTTAGCAGATCGCAGACAGAGATAAAGTAGAAGATTGCAGTCTTCCACTCTGGAAGTCAGTGCTACAGGAAAACAAACAAACAGCTTAGCTGCTGAAAGGGATTTGGGCTAGCTATTTTAAAACTTGTATTTATTTTATTGTATTCCTCACCTTGTTTCAGACAAAAGATATGGGTGAGATCTCCCACAAATATGATTAAACCTGTACCTGTTTGAGAATCCTTTCAAGCAGGGGTGCCGCCAGCATACAGGTGAGCCACGCCCCTGCTTGGGGCCTCACACTGCGGGGGCCTCGCTCTTCTGCTGGCGGATGGCTCCCAAGTGGTGCGGCAGGAGGGTGGGTGCAGCGGCGGGCCGGGGGGAGCGGGCAGAGAGAAGGTTCAACTCACCTAACCTTCCTTGATCCCCGCACCGCAGCCTCTAGCTTTATCCTGTCCTGGCATCTGTCGTTATGGTAACAGCGCCCCCTGTGATGACGTAACCGCATGTCATCACAGGGGAAGCTCTTACTGATGCGACGAAAACCGGGACAGGAAGAAGATAGAGGCTTTGTGCGGGCCAAGGATCGGCGGTAGGTGAGTTGAAACTTTTCTGCTCATTCCCCCCTATGCTGGAGAAGCCTACCTATTTAACCTATACTGAGGGGTACCTACCTATCTAACATATCCTGCGGGCATCTATCTAACCTATACTGAGGGGTACCTACCTATCCAACCTATACTGGGGCATTTACCTAACCTATACTGAGGGGTACCTACCTAATCTATACTGAGGGGTACCTACCTATCTAACCTATACTGGGGGCATCCACCTAACCTATACTGAGGGGTACCTACCTATCTAACCTATACTGAGGGGTACCTACCTATCTAACCTATACTGGGGGCATCTACCTATCTAACCTATACTGGGGACATCTACCTATCTAACCTATGCTGAGGGGTACCTACCTATCTAACCTATTCTGGGGGCATCTATGCGGGTTACCTATACTGGGGGGGACCTATAGCTGGCTACCTATACTGGTGGCAGCTAGACCTAGCTAATCTATACTGCGGGCACCTATACCTATCTCCTCATGAGAGCGGGTGTATTTTACGCCCTCGCCCTGGGAGCAAATTAGCCTAGAAACTGCTAGTATTTAGCTAGGACTGCATGGGGCCACCAAAACCTTAGCTGCACCCTTGCTTTCAAGAAGAATTTATCTCTCTGCAAAGCCTGTCAGAGGCGCTCAGCCAGGCCATTGACCCGATTTTGTACCTTCCAAAAATGTTTGCCTGATGAAGCGGGATTGTGACCCGGGAAACGCGTTGCAACTTTGGAGCTTTTAATAAAAAGTTACTTTATACTGTGAGTAACGTCCCATTGTCCGGTCTTTCTTTCTACGAGGGAGGGGAGTCCACCAACTTCCCCCTTTTTAAACAATTTTTAATCGTTTTTACTCTACTTGGCACCTCTGTGTTACTGCTTTACAAATTGTCTAGTCCACCCTTGGTGGAGGGGTGTATCCCCATTCCTTCCTGTCTACAGAGAGCGACTTCTTAAACCTGAGTGGGGTCAGGTTATAATTCTCCCTGCCCGCTTATCCAGTGGTTGCCTTTGTGGCGACCCACGTTTGTGAGTATAACCATTACTTTGTTGTACACCTGACTGAGGGCCCTTTTCCACCAGCTGGCTGAATCGCAAAAACGCAAACCGCTAGCGATTTTACAATCGCTACGGTTTGCTTTTTAACATAGGAATCGCGGTAGGTCATTTCCACTACCGCGATTCGCTTTTGACGGGAACGCGAACGCGCAGCGGAGAGATATTTGCCGCGATTTTGCTATGCAGTGCATAGCATAGCAAAATCGCGGCCGCGAACGTCGGGGAATCGCCGGTTTTGCGATTCAGCAATCGCTAGCGTTCAGCGTGAACGCTAGCGACTGCAGGTGGAAAAGGGCCCTTATTGTCACTGAGATACTACACTATATTGGGCTCTCTGTTTCCTTTTGTCTCATTCAAGCTACTCTTGTAACTAACTGTCCTTAAGAGGGGCTCACAATCTAACCCCTGCCATAGTCATATGTCCATTGTGGTCACTGGCCTGGGACCCCCTAGCAGCACTTTTTTAAGCACTTGTGATTTGTAAAGCTCTTGCTAATTTAATGCTATGGGGGATTTTTGTTAAAAAAAAAAAAAATCACATCTCTCAAGTGGGATCACACACATAGCATTACATTAGCAAGAGCTTTTTAAATCACAAGCACTTACAAAAGGCTTAGAAAAGCACTGCTAGTGGGTTCCAGGCCGAAGACCAATTTAGGGTGAAGACAATTAACTTATCTGTATCTTTTAACCACTTCCCGACCGCCGTATTGACAATTGGCGGCCGGGAAGTGCACCCCGCAAGGACCGCCGTATTGACAATTGGCGGCGGTCCTTGTAGGGGCATGGGCGGAGCGATCGCGTCATCAGTGACGCGATCCTCCGCCTGGCGCCGCTCACCCGCCGCAACATCCCGCCGGCCATACGGAAGCGCCGGCGGGATGTTAACCCCGCGATCGCCGCATACAAAGTGTATAATACACTTTGTAATGTTTACAAAGTGTATTATACAGGCTGCCTCCTGCCCTGGTGGTCCCAGTGTCCGAGGGACCACCAGGGCAGGCTGCAGCCACCCTAGTCTGCACCAAGCACACTGATTTTACCCCCCCCCTGCCCCAGATCGCCCACAGCACCCATCAGACCCCCCCCTGCCCACCCCCCAGACCCCTGTTTGCACCCAATCACCCCCCTAATCACCCATCAATCACTCCCTGTCACTATCTGTCAACGCTATTTTTTTTTTTATCCCCCACCCTGCTCCCTGCCCCCTCCTGATCACCCCCCACCCCTCAGATTCTCCCCAGACCCCCCCCCCCCCCAGACCACCCCCCCTGTTTACTGTATGCATCTATCCCCCTGATCACCTGTCAATCACCTGTCAATCACCTGTCAATCACCCATCAATCACCCGTCAATCACCCCCTGTCACTGCCACCCATCAGCCAGCCCCTAACCTGCCCCTTGCGGGCAATCTGATCACCCCCCCACACCAATAGATCGCCCGCAGATCCGACATCAGATCACCTCCCAAATCCATTGTTTACATCTACTCTCTCCTCTAAACACCCACTAATTACCCATCAATCACCCATCAATCACCCCCTATCACCACCTTTCACTTTTACCTATCAGATCAGACCCTAGTCTGCCCCTTGCGGGCACCCAATCACCCGCCCACACGCTCAGATTGCCCTCTGACCCCCCCTTATCAATTCACCAGTGCATTAATTACATCTGTTCTTCCCTGTAATAACCCACTGATCACCTGTCAATCACCTGCCAATCACCTATCACCCATCAATCACCCCCTGTCACCGCCACCCATCAATCAGCCCCTAACCTGCCCCTTGCGGGCAATCTGATCACCCACCCACACCATTAGATCGCCCGCAAACCCGCCGTCAGATTACCTCCCAAATGTATTGTTTACATCTGTTATCTTCTCTAAACACCCACTAATTACCCATCAATCACCCATCAATCACCCCCTATCACCACCTGTCACTGTTACCTATCAGATCAGACCCTAATCTGCCCCTTGCGGGCACCCAATCACCCGCCCACACGCTCAGATTGCCCTCAGACCCCCCCCCCCCTTATCAATTCGCCAGTGCATTAATTACATCTGTCCTTCCCTGTAATAACCCACTGATCACCTGTCAATCACCTGCCAATCACCTATCACACATCAATCACCCCCTGTCACTGCCACCCAACAATCAGCCCCTAACCTGCCCCTTGCGGGCAATCTGATCACCCACCCACACCAATAGATCGCCCGCAGATCCGACATCAGATCACCTCCCAAATCCATTGTTTACATCTATTCTCTCCTCTAAACACCCACTAATTACCCATCAATCACCCCCTATCACCACCTATCACCACCTGTCACTGTTACCCATCAGATCAGACCCTAATCTGCCCCTTGTGGGCACCCAATCGCCCGCCTACACGCTCAGATTGCCCTCAGACCCCCCCCTTATCAATTCGCCAGTGCAATATTTACATCTGTTCTCCCCTGTAATAACCCACTGATTACCTGTCAATCACCTATCAATCACCCCCTGTCACTGCCACCCATCAATCACCCCCTGTCACTGCCACCCATCAATCACCCGCTGTCACTGCCACCCATCAATCAGCCCCTAACCTGCCCCTTGCGGGCAATCTGATCACCCACCCACACCAATAGATCGCCCGCAGATCCGACATCAGATCACCACCCAAGCGCAGTGTTTCCATCTATTCTCTACCCTAAACACCCACTAATTACCCATCAATCACCCCCTGTCACTGCTACCTATCAGATTAGACCCCTATCTGCCCCTAGGGCACTCAATCACCCGCCCACACCCTCAGAATGCCCTCAGACCCCAGCCCTGATCACCTCGCCAGTGCATTGCTTGCATCTATTCCCCCCTCTAATCACACCTTGAGACACCCATCAATCACCTCCTGTCACCCCCTAGCACACCTACCCATCAGATCAGGCCCCAATTTGCCCCGTGTGGGCTCCTGATCACTCGGCCAATCCCTCAGATCCCCCTCAGACCCCCTTCCGATCACCTCCCCAGTGCATTGATTGCATCTATTTTCCCCTCTAACCCCTGAGACACCCATCAATCACCTCCTGTCACCCCCCTAGCACTCCTATCCATCAGATCAGGCCCAATACAACCTGTCATCTAAAAGGCCACCCTGCTTATGACCGGTTCCACAAAATTCGCCCCCTCATAGACCACCTGTCATCAAAATTTTCAGATGCTTATACCCCTGAACAGTCATTTTGAGACATTTGGTTTCCAGACTACTCACGGTTTTGGGCCTGTAAAATGCCAGGGCGGTATAGGAACCCCACAAGTGACCCCATTTTAGAAAAAAAGACACCCCAAGGTATTCTGTTAGGTGTATGACGAGTTCATAGAAGATTTTATTTTTTGTCAAAAGTTAGCGGAAATTAATTTTTATTGGTTTTTTTTCACAAAGTGTCATTTTTCACTAACTTGTGACAAAAAATAAAATCTTCTATGAACTCGCCATACACCTAACGGAATACCTTGGGGTGTCTTCTTTCTAAAATGGGGTCACTTGTGGGGTTCCTATACTGCCCTGGCATTTTAGGGGCCCTAAACCGCGAGGAGTAGTCTAGAAAACAAATGCTTCAAAATGACCTGTGAATAGGACGTTGGGCCCCTTAGCGCACCTAGGCTGCAAAAAAGTGTCACACATGTGGTACCGCCGTACTCAGGAAAAGTAGTATAATGTGTTTTGGGGTGTATTTTTACACATACCCATGCTAGGTGGGAGAAATTTCTATGTAAATGGACAATTGTGTGTAAAAAAATCAAACAATTGTCTTTTACAGAGATATTTCTCCCACTTAGCATGGGTATGTGTAAAAATACACCCCAAAACGCATTATACTACTTCTCCTGAGTACGGCGGTACCACATGTGTGGCACTTTTTTACACCCTAAGTACGCTAAGGGGCCCAAAGTCCAATGAGTACCTTTAGGATTTCACAGGTCATTTTGCGACATTTGGTTTCAAGACTACTCCTCACGGTTTAGGGCCCCTAAAATGCCAGGGCAGTATAGGAACCCCACAAATGACCCCATTCTAGAAAGAAGACACCCAAAGGTATTCCGTACGGAGTATGGTGAGTTCATAGAAGATTTTATTTTTTGTCACAAGTTAGCGGAAAATGACACTTTGTGAAAAAAAACTATTAAAATCAATTTCCGCTAACTTGTGACAAAAAAATAAAATCTTCTATGAACTCACCATACTCCTAACGGAATACCTTGGGGTGTCTTCTTTCTAAAATGGGGTCATTAGTGGGGTTCCTATACTGCCCTGGCATTTTAGGGGCCCTAAACCGTGAGGAGTAGTCTTGAAACAAAAATGACCTGTGAAATCCTAAAGGTACTCATTGGACTTTGGGCCCCTTAGTGCAGTTAGGGTGCAAAAAAGTGCCACACACGTGGTATCGCCGTACTCGGGAGAAGTAGTATAATGTGTTTTGGGGTGTATTTTTACACATACCCATGCTGGGTGGGAGAAATACCTCTGTAAATGACAATCTTTTGATTTTTTTACACACAATTGTCCATTTACAGAGGTATTTCTCCCACCTAGCATGGGTATGTGTAAAAATACACCCCAAAACACATTGTACTACTTCTCCCGAGTATGGCGATACCACATGTGTGGCACTTTTTTGCACCCTAACTGCGCTAAAGGGCCCAAAGTCCAATGAGTACCTTTAGAATTTCACAGGTCATTTTGAGAAATTTTGTTTCAAGACTACTCCTCACGGTTTAGGGCCCCTAAAATGCCAGGGCAGTATAGGAACCCCACAAATGACCCCATTTTAGAAAGAAGACACCCCAAGGTATTCCGTTAGGAGTATGGTGAGTTCATAGAAGATTTTATTTTTTTGTCAAAAGTTAGCGGAAATTGATTTTAATTGTGTTTTTTCACAAAGTGTCATTTTCCGCTAACTTTTGACAAAAAATAAAATCTTCTATGAACTCACCATACTCCTAACGGAATACCTTGGGGTGTCTTCTTTCTAAAATGGGGTCATTTGTGGGGTTCCTATACTGCCCTGGCATTTTAGGGGCCCTAAACCGTGAGGAGTAGTCTTGAAACGAAATTTCTCAAAATGACCTGTGAAATTCTAAAGGTACTCATTGGACTTTGGGCCCTTTAGCGCAGTTAGGGTGCAAAAAAGTGCCACACATGTGGTATCGCCGTACTCAGGAGAAGTAGTATAATGTGTTTTGTGGTGTATTTTTACACATACCCATGCTGAGTGGGAGAAAGATCTCTGTAAATGGACAATTGTGTGTAAAAAAAATTAACAAATTGTCATTTACAGAGATATTTCTCCCACCCAGCATGGGTATGTGTAAAAATACACCCCAAAACACATTATACTACTTCTCCTGAGTACGGCAATACCACATGTGTGGCACTTTTTTGCAGCCTAACTGCACTAAGGGGTCCAAAGTCCAATGAGCACCTTTAGGCTTTACAGGGGTGCTTACAATTTAGCACCCCCCAAAATGTCAGGACAGTAAACACACCCCACAAATGACCCCATTTTGGAAAGTAGACACTTCAAGGTATTCAGAGAGGGGCATGGTGAGTCCGTGGCAGATTTCATTTTTTTTTGTCGCAAGTTAGAAGAAATGGAAACTTTTTTTTTTTTTTTTTTTTTTTCCACAAAGTGTCATTTTCCGCTTACTTGTGACAAAAAATAATATCTTCTATGAACTCACTATGCCTCTCAGTGAATACTTTGGGATGTCTTCTTTCCAAAATGGGGTCATTTGGGGGGTATTTATACTATCCTGGAATTCTAGCCCCTCATGAAACATGACAGGTGGTCAGAAAAGTCAGAGATGCTTGAAAATGGGAAAATTCACTTTTTGCACCATAGTTTGTAAACGCTATAACTTTTACCCAAACCAATAAATATACACTGAATGGGTTTTTTTTTATCAAAAACATGTTTGTCCACATTTTTCGCGCTGCATGTATACAGAAATTTTACTTTATTTGAAAACTGTCAGCACAGAAAGTTAAAAAAATCATTTTTTTGCCAAAATTCATGTCTTTTTTGCTGAATATAATAAAAAGTAAAAATCGCAGGAGCAATCAAATAGCACTAAAAGAAAGCTTTATTAGTGACAAGAAAAGGAGCCAAAATTCATTTAGGTGGTAGGTTGTATGAGCGAGCAATAAACCGTGAAAGCTGCAGTGGTCTGAATGGAAAAAAAGTGGCCGGTCCTTAAGGGGTAGAAAGCCCTAGGTCCTCAAGTGGTTAAGCTATGTAACCACGTCACGATTTTCCCGACGACTGCCGATTTTGTGAGCACCAAACAGTCACTTCCACGATATTGCGGTGTGAGTACAGACGCACGACCACGAGAACTTCTCTTAGCATTGGGCCGCAATAACAACCATCATGGCAGATCGGATCCTCGACGACTCCCGCGTAAAGTACCGTGATCGCTTGAAGTCTTGTTCACTCCCGGCGTGTACCATTGCGTGATGTTGTGCACACCCGCCAACAGGAAGAGGCGTCGCTGACGACCGTCGTCAAGGGAATGTCACAGCACCCGCCGAGCAGTGAGTACGCAGCTTTAAGGATGTGGAAGGAAACGCATGCAGACACAGGGAGAGCAAACAAAGTGCAGTTAGTGCCCTGGCTAGGATTCAACCAGAGACCCAGCACTGTAAGTGCTATCCACTAGCCACCGTGCTTGCCTGTCTTTGCTTAGGATCATCACAACTGTGGGTAGGCTCTAACTTATGTGTCCATCCTGAATGTATGAATATCCTGTATTCCCTGACCTCCTTTACATCCCAGTCTTGCTTCTGGGTTATCCCAGATTGTTCCAGCTGCCATTTCCTGTTGCAGGGGATGTTGTCCACTGGGGAACATATTACTTTTTTTTCTTAGTTCCTAGTACAAGCTAAAATATGACAGTGCTTGTGAAGTTACCCTTTATATTGTAATCTGTCCACAGAATAGTGTGTTCTCTGGGGAAGAACAAGAAGTCTCGCTAAGGCCTCTGTTTTGACAAACCACATGTCGAGTGTCTCGGGAGGTTTTCACCAGGGGGAGGTGAAAGGGATTCTGGGATGCCAGGGCTATTGGTTACACTCCACTGTCTTCTACAGAATCAACAAAGCAGATGTCAAAGCTTGCAAGAGCATTTATAAAAAAAAACAAAAAAACTGGATACTGCTGCTGCCATGGCCAAACAGGTGAGGTAAGTAGGAAATTTCTGCAACTCATCCTCTCACCTGAGAAAGTAGTCACAGAGCCAGAAATTGTGGGGATTCACGCTCAGGGAAATAAGCTGCGCACACTTGACATAAAAATGCATTCCAAGGACAGCTAATATCAATAGATAAGTAAATGATGGCAATAATCAAATTTTGGTTCTTGTAAAAACAGAATGTGTGGGGTTGAACCAGAATAGATGTTAATCAGAGAGCTGATGGGTTAATTAGCATCAGTTCGGTAATTGGTCCAGCATGATTAGTTGTAAAGACTAGTGATGCTCAAATACCCCTTTTTAAAATTCGAGTTTGGTCGAATTCGAATAGTAAATTATTCGAGGTCAGTCGAATATTCGAGTCGAATAATTTTTACTATTCGATTCGACCTCGGACTTCGAGCTCACTATTCGAGTCGGTATTCGAGCTCACTATTCGAGCTGACTATTCGAATTGGCCTTAAATAGCTTCCAACACTTGTTTTGAGGGTGAATGATGCAAGAAACATCTTTTTTTCCAAGTAACAACAGCAAGTGATTATGTGGGGATGTTCCTTTAAAAAAAAAGGTGGAAAGAGAAGTTGTGTCCTTAATTTTGTTCAGTAGTGTTACTGTATATACTTGTTCTTCTTCTTCTTTATCTTTCTTCTTCTTCTTCTAGATCTTCTTCTTCTATATCTTCTTCTTCTTCTTCTATATTGTCTTCTTCTTCATCATCATCATCATCATCATCTTCTTCTTCATCATCTTCTTCATCTTCTTCATCTTCTTCTTCTTCTTCATCTTCATCTTCATCTTCTTCATCTTCATCTTCTTCTTCTTCTTCATCTTCTTCATCTTCTTCTTCTTCATCTTCTTCTTCTTCTTCTTCTTCTTCTTCATCTTCTTCATCTTCTTCTTCTTCTTCTTCTTCTTCTTCTTCTTCTTCTTCTTCTTCATCTTCTTCTTCTTCTTCATCTTCTTCTTCTTCTTCATCTTCTTCTTCATCTTCTTCTTCATCTTCTTCTTCATCTTCATCTTCTCCTTCTCCTTCTTTTTCAATATCGTCTTCTTCTTCTTCACGTATTTCTCTTTTCAATTTTTTTTTTAAAGAAATGCAGCTATTTTTGAGCGTAACAAATAGCTGGTGGGCGCACGCATGTTGAAAGCGCCATTGTATGTGCTCCCTGGCAGTGGAAACACAAAGACAGCAGGAGGTAAATTCAGCAGCAGGAGGAGGAGGATGAGTGTGTGGCAGCAGGCAGTCAATGAGGCAGGCAGCTCGCCGTGACATAATAGCCCTGGTACCTAGCGGTGATACCAGGGCTGTAAATAAACACAACAGGAGGTCCCAGACAGCGGTCGTGCAGCCCACATTGTGTCCAATACACAACTGGGACAACACAGTTTTCAACCCGGGCACCTCAGAAAAATTAAACCTTTTTTTTTTTTTTTTTAATGGTTTGTTTGGTTTTGGTTTTGCAACCAATATAGCTATTGTTTGACGTAATAGCTGGTGGCAGAGTGGCAGCAGAAGGTAATTCTGTGTACCCTGGCAGTGGGAAACACAGACAGACAGCAACAGCAGCAGGAGGAATGGAGGAGTAATGTGAGCAGCTATTGTTTGACGTAATAGCTGGTGGCAGAGTGGCAGCAGAAGGTAAATCATCTGTGTACCCTGGCAGTGGGAAACACAGACAGACAGCAGCAGCAGCAGCAGGAGGAGGTATGGAGGAGCAGTGTGAGTGTGGCAGCAGGTAGGCAGCGTGACATAATAGCCCTGGTACCTAGCGGTGATACCAGGGCTGTAAATAAACACAACAGGAGGTCCCAGACAGCGGTCGTGCAGCCCACATTGTGTCCAATACACAACTGGGACAACACAGTTTTCAACCCGGGCACCTCAGAAAAATTAAACCTTTTTTTTTTTTAATGGTTTGTTTGGTTTTGGTTTTGCAACCAATATAGCTATTGTTTGACGTAATAGCTGGTGGCAGAGTGGCAGCAGAAGGTAATTCTGTGTACCCTGGCAGTGGGAAACACAGACAGACAGCAACAGCAGCAGGAGGAATGGAGGAGTAGGCGAGCAGCTATTGTTTGACGTAATAGCTGGTGGCAGAGTGGCAGCAGAAGGTAAATCATCTGTGTAGTGTACCCTGGCAGTGGGAAACACAGACAGGCAGCAGCAGCAGCAGCAGGAGGAGGTATGGAGGAGCAGTGTGAGTGTGGCAGCAGGTAGGCAGCGTGACATAATAGCCCTGGTACCTAGCGGTGATACTAGGGCTGTAAATAAACACAACAGGAGGTCCCAGACAGCGGTCGTGCAGCCCACATTGTGTCCAATACACAACTGGGACAACACAGTTTTCAACCCGGGCACCTCAGAAAAATTAAACCTTTTTTTTTTTTTTATGGTTTTTTGGTTTTTGGTTTTACAACCAATATAGCTATTGTTTGACGTAATAGCTGGTGGCAGAGTGGCAGCAGAAGAAGGTAATTCTGTGTACCCTGGCAGTGGGAAACACAGACAGACAGCAGCAGCAGGAGGAGGAATGGAGGAGTAGGCGAGCAGCTATTGTTTGACGTAATAGCTGGTGGCAGAGTGGCAGCAGAAGGTAAATCATCTGTGTACCCTGGCAGTGGGAAACACAGACAGACAGCAGCAGCAGCAGCAGGAGGAGGTATGGAGGAGCAGTGTGAGTGTGGCAGCAGGTAGGCAGCGTGACATAATAGCCCTGGTACCTAGCGGTGATACCAGGGCTGTAAATAAACACAACAGGAGGTCCCAGACAGCGGTCGTGCAGCCCACATTGTGTCCAATACACAACTGGAACAACACAGTTTTCAACCCGGGCACCTCAGAAAAATTAAACCTTTTTTTTTTTTTAATGGTTTGTTTGGTTTTGGTTTTGCAACCAATATAGCTATTGTTTGACGTAATAGCTGGTGGCAGAGTGGCAGCAGAAGAAGGTAATTCTGTGTACCCTGGCAGTGGGAAACACAGACAGACAGCAGAAGGGCAGTACACAGCAGCCCACTGTAGGTGTAAAATGTGTGGCTGCAGGCGACGTAATAGTCAAAGTGAACCAGGCTGGCTTAGTGAGCAGGAGCCAGGAGGTGGTAAAGGGTGGTAAGGCACATTAACGATGGTTCCGGCAGCCAGTTCATGTCCCCCTCTCGCCGACAACAGGGGCCAGGAACTCGCCTTCCACCCACGCCTGGTTCATCTTGAGAAACGTCAGTCTGTCCACAGACTTGTGAGACAGACGTGAGCGTTTCTCGGTGACCACGCCACCAGCTGCACTGAAGCAGCGCTCGGACAGCACGCTGGAAGGGGGGCAGGACAGCACTTCCAGGGCGTACTGCGCCAGCTCGCTCCAGATCTCCATGCGCTTGACCCAATACTCCATGGGATCAACAGGGGCATCGCTGTCAAGCCCGCTGTACGACCCCATGTAGTCAGCCACCATGCGGGTCAGGCGCTGGCTGTGACCGGAGGAGGATGCTGCTGCATGCATCTCCTCTCTAGTCACTGCTGCCGGAGCCTCTACAGTCCTGTAGAGCTCGTGGCTGAGAGACAGCAGGTCTGTGGGGCGCTTGCTGCTGCTGGATGCAGGCACCTGCTGCTGCCTCTGTGCTGGCTGCTGGACAGTGGGGGTGGAAGGCTGGGGGAAGGCTTCCTCCAAGCGCTCAACAAGGGCCTGCTGCAAGCTCCTTATTTGTTGCGCTGGGTCTCCTCCTGCAGGCGGCAGGAACTGGCTCAACTTCCCCTTGAGGCGTGGGTCCAACATCATGCTGATCCAGATGTCCTCCCTCTGCTTCATCTGGATTACCCTGGGGTCCCTGCGCAGGCACGTCAGCATGTGCGCTGCCATTGGGAAGAGGCGGGCCACGTCTGCTGGCACATCGACGTCAGTGCTGTCCTCATCCTCCTCCTCTGCCGCCTCATCCTCTCTCCACTAGGGATGGTCGGAATGCCAATTTCCGATTCCGCGGTAATTCCGCATTCCGTCATGTACCGATTACCGATTCCGCTTTCCGCTACCAATTTCCGCATTCCAAGGCGGAATTTCCGCCGGAAATCGCGGAAATTCCGCCCGACTTTAACATCGATTTTCTCAAAAACTATAAGGTCTTTTTGAAAACTTTTTTTTGCATCTTGTTCAGAAGATTCTGTTTAATAATCCCTGAAAATTTGGTGTTTCTAGGACTTACGGGGGCTTTGCTATTAACCGCTAAAGTCGGTGGATTTTTACTGTAATGTAAAATGCAGAAAATAGGCAGATGCAGATTTTCTGCATTTTACATTACAGTAAAAATCCGCCGACTTTAACGGTTAATAGCAAAGCCACGTTAAGTCCTAGAAACACCAAATTTTCAGGGTTTATTAAACCGAATCTTGTGAACAAGATGCAAAAAAATTTTTTTAAAAAGACCTTATATTTTTTGAGAAAATCGATGTTAAAGTCGGGTGGAATTTCCGCGATTTCCGGCGGAAATTTCCGCGATTTCCGGCGGAAATCCGCCTACCGCACTAGAATTACCGATTTCCGCATTCCGATGCGGAAATGCAATTTCCGATCGGAATTTCGGAAATTGCATTTCCGCGGAATCCGAATGAGCATCCCTACTCTCCACCCCCGCACCAACTCAGCTGCGCTGTGCTGATCCCCCTCATCAGCAGCCAGGTCAGGGACCTCCACCAAGTCCTCCTCCTCCTCCCCCTCAGAGGTGGACTGCGCAGCTGGTTGCCGCTCCTGCTGGTCCAAGGCTGCCGCTCCCTGTTCCAGCAAAGCATCGAGGGCCCTGTTCAGCAGAGAAACCAGGGGCACCCACTCGCAGACCATAGCATGGTCCCTGCTCACCATGTTTGTGGCCTGCAGGAAGGGAGCCAGCACTAAGCACACCTGCTGCATGTGCCTCCAGTCATCATCGGGGACGATGGACGGGATGTTGCTGGTCTTGTCCCTTCTCTGAGCTGCGGAAACAGTGGCCAGGGCAAGGTACTGTTTGACAGCGTGCCTCTGTTCAACCAGACGCTCCAACATCGCCAGGGTGGAGTTCCAGCGAGTCGGAACGTCAAGGATCAGCCGATGGCGTGGCAGATCCAGCTCCTTTTGCACGTCTTCCAGGCTCGCACAGGCTGCAGCCGAGCGCCGGAAGTGACGCACAACATTCCTTGCCGTTTCCAGCAGTTCGCCCATCCCCTGGTAGGTGCGCAGGAACTTCTGCACCACCAGGTTCAGCACGTGGGCAAGACAGGGGATGTGGGTCAGGTTTCCCCTGTCTATTGCGGCAACCAGATTGGCCCCATCATTGTCGGCCACCACCTCTCCGACTCTGAGGCCTCTGGGGGTCAGCCAAATCCTCTCCTGCTCCTGGAGTTTGGCCAACACATGGGTTGCCGTCAGCTTGGTCTTCCCAAGGCTGACCAAGTGCAGCAGCGCTTGGCAGTGGCGGGCCTTCACGCTGCTGCTGAGGCGGGGGGTTTGGCCAGGTGTGCCGGAGGATGGCAGAGGATCGGAGGAACCTGCTGCAGTTCCCCTGACCCTGCGGGGTGGCACCACCCACTGTGTTGCTGCTGCTGCTGTGCCCGCTGCTGCTCTCCCATCCTCACCACCTTCCACCAAGCTGACCCAGTGGACAGTGAAGGACAGGAAGCGGCCTGTCCCGAAGCGGCTGCTCCAGGAGTCCATGGTGACGTGGACCCTTTCACCAACCGCGTGCTCCAGCCCTCGCTCCACATTGGCCATCACAAAGCGGTGCAGTGCAGGAATGGCCTTGCGGGCAAAGAAGTGTCTGCTGGGGAGCTGCCAGTCTGGGGCTGCGCAAGCAAGCAGCGCACGAATGTCGCTCCCCTCCTGCACGAGCGTGTACGGCAGGAGTTGGGAGCACATGGCCCGTGCCAGCAAGCCGTTCAGCTGCCGCACGCGACGGCTGCTGGGAGGCAGAGCCCTAACCACCCCCTGGAAGGACTCGCTCAAAAGGCTCTGGCGTGGCCTTTTGCTGACACGGGAATCAGCAGACACAGCAGAGGAGGCCACTGAGGACTGGCTGCCAGAACAGGCCTCAGTGTCGGCGGCAGGAGTTGCAGAGGGGGGAGGAGCAGTGCGTTTCCGCACTCCTGCTGGTGCTGCTGGAGGAGCAGGAGGGCGGGTGGCTGCTGTTGCTGCTGCTGCTGCTGAAGGCTGTGCAGTGATGGGTGTGGTGCCACTGCCAGCAGCAGATGCCTTCAGCCTCTGGAACTCCTCATGCTGGTGGAAATGTTTAGCCGCAAGGTGGTTGATGAGCGAGCTGGTGCTTAACTTTAAGGGGTCTGCACCTCTGCTCAACTTCCGCTGACAGTGGTTGCAAGTGGCGTACTTGCTGTACACAGTGGGCATGGTGAAAAACCGCCAGATTGGTGACAGAAACTTCCCCCTACGGCATGGAAGCGCTGCTGCCTGTCTCCCTGTGGTGGTTGGGGGGGGGGCTTGGGTGCGGCTGGTGGTGGTACTGGCTGATGCTGCTGCTGCTGCTGCTGAGCCTGAGACACCAGCAGGCTGTGGGACGCTGCCAATGCTTGCAATGATGCGCCTCCTTGCAAGGCCCACAAGCGCATCCTCCTCCTCCTCCTCAGAGCTGCTGAGGACGACATCCCCTGGAGGTGGTGGCACCCAGTCTCTGTCTGTCACCGGGTCATCATCATCCTCCCCCTCCTGAAACATGTCCTGCTGGGATGAGGACCCCCCAAACTCCTCTCCTGATGCATGGATGGGCTGCTTGACTGTCGCCACAGTCTTGCTGTCCAATCCCTCATCCCCCAAAGTGCCCATCAGCATCTCCTCCTCAAGATCGCCAACAACAGCAGACAATTTACTCATGATGCCTGGGGTCAAAAGACTGCTGAATGACAGGTCGGCGAGTGACGGTGAACTGGCCTCCTCCCCAGACCCTGCTGGGCGGCTGCTGCGAACAGGGGTGGTGGTGGTGGTGGTGGTGGTGAGGGTGGAGGCCTCGGATGCAGAGCTGATGGCGGGCTGCTCATCCTCCGTCATGAGTTGCACCACAGTGTCTGCATCCTTTTCCTCAATGGGACGTTTCCGACCCGGCTGGAGGAAAATGGGAGCAGGTGCTACACGCTGCTGCTGCTGTGTCTCTGCAGCGTGAGTTGCAGATGCTCCTGCTGGGCGGCGCCCAAGGCGTCCACGGCCAGTGGCTATGGGAGGAATGTTAGCCACTGACGCTGCTGCTGCTGCTGCGGAACTGTGCATGGTGGCGCGCCCGCGGCCACGGCTTGCCACAATGCTGCTCCCTCTCCTCCTGATTCCCTTGCTGCCCTTCCCCTTGCCCAAACCGCGCTGGCTGCCACTTCCAGACATCTTCAATGTTTTGGGCGTATAGACAAAAGTTTTTTAAAAGGGCGGGTGAAAAGTGGGGTACTTTAATGGAGTGGGTTGGTTGGTGAGGTGACTGAGTGAGTGTCCCCTAGTACAGTAAGTAAGTAGTAACAGTCAGGAAGTACAACTAGCAGTTACAATAATCAGTAGTAATCACAAGTAAATTTAGTGTGTGTACACTCAGACAGTGAGTGCACGCACGCAGGAGCTAGTAGCCTATGAACACAGTGACTGAGTGTCCTAGACTCCTAGTACAGTAAGAGTAAGTAGTAACAGTAAGTAGAACTAACTAATTACAATAATCAATCAGCGATCAGAAGGAAATGGAGTGTGGGTGTGTGTACACTCAGACAGTGAGTGCACGCACGCAGGAGCTAGTAGCCTATGAACACAGTGACTGAGTGTCCTAGACTCCTAGTACAGTAAGAGTAAGTAGTAACAGTAAGTAGAACTAACTAATTACAATAATCAATCAGCGATCAGAAGGAAATGGAGTGTGGGTGGTGTGTGTACACTCAGACAGTGAGTGCACGCACGCAGGAGCTAGTAGCCTATGAACACAGTGACTGAGTGTCCTATACTCCTAGTACAGTAAGAGTAAGTAGTAACAGTAAGTAGAACTAACTAATTACAATAATCAATCAGCGATCAGAAGGAAATGGAGTGTGGGTGTGTGTACACTCTACACTCAGACAGTGAGTGCACGCACGCAGGAGCTAGTAGCCTATGGACAGTGACTGAGTGTCCTAGACTCCTAGTACAGTAAGAGTAAGTAGTAACAGTAAGTACAACTAACTAATTACGATAATCAATCAGCGATCAGAAGGAAATAGAGTGTGTGTTGTGTGTGTACACTCAGACAGTGAGTGCAGTGCGCACACGCAGGAGCTAGTAGCCTATATGAACAGTGACAGTGAGTGTCCCTACGGGTACAGTAAGAGTAAGTAGTAAGTAAGTACAACTAACTAACAATAATCTATCAGTAATCAGAAGGAAATAGAGTGTGTGTACACACAGACAGTGAGTGAGTGCACACACGCAGGAGCTAGCTAGTAGCCTATAAACAGTGACAGTCAGTGAGTGTCCTACTCCTAGTACAGTATAACTACAATACTATTAAAGAACAGCAGAAATACTGGTATAGATGAGAGAAATAAACAGAGGACAGCTGCCCACAGAGGCAAGGCCCCCCTGAGGCCTAAACCTGTAAGCTTGCAGCAGCTGCCTGTCTCTAATGTAACACACAAGCTACTAACTAAAATACAATGTCTAAATAACTAACAACAATATAGGTGTGTATAGGAGGTGTATGTGAGCAAAAACGCTAGGTAAATGACCACAATAGAGCTCTTGCTAAGCCAAAGCACAAAGGAGCAACTCTCTCTCTGTACAAGTCTCAGGCAAGCACGGAGAAACGGAACATGGCGGCCGCTATTTATAGGGTAGGGGCTGGCCAGGGTCCCCCTCTGTGATTGGCTGCCGTCAGAGGGCCTGGGAGCCCTCTGATTGGCTCTAAGGACATCAATCTGGGCTATGACGCTATTCGAGCTCGGTACCGAGCTCGAATAGCGCCGGGTTGCTCGAATAGCTCGAATAGTGAATGGGCTATTCGAGTGTACTCGGATAGCCCATTCGAATAGCTCCAGCTATTCGGAGCTCGAATACCGAGCTCGAATAGCTGAAAAAGAGCTCGAATATTCGAGCTACTCGAATATTCGAGCTCTGCTGAGCACCACTGCTAAAGACTACAAAAATGTTATTACGCAATATGAAAATCCCACAGAAGCTGTAATTTTGGGCGAAGCAAGTGTGTCAGGTTGTACCTGGTATCAGCGCAGCTATAGCTGCAATGCTATAGTCTGCAGCCACGTAGCAGTAATTCGGGTGCAGGCAATAGCCGGACCCCCAAATTACATGTCCCCCCCCCCCCCCCCCCCCCCCGCCCTCTCAGTTCATACGAGTCAAGAGGGAATAATATTTAATGCCACTGGGAATTTCAGCGGCTGATGATTCTTGTAGAACCCAGATTTATGTATTTGTCAGATTTTGAGTAAAACTTTTGATTAGTCTGTCCAAAGCTCTGGTTTATGTTGTGTACACACATCCAATCTTAATTGGGCAATTTTACCACCACAACGTAATATGAGAGCTTACCCTACCCAATTTGTTCATAGGAGTTCAACAGATTTTGTATACTATTACATGGAGGAGGTGAAATTGACCAATCAAGATGACATGTCTAAACCAGGCTTGATGGCCAATTCGGATTGGCAGCTGTGTAAACATTTTGTTTCCTTTCATTAAAACACTTTCAAATGCTTTTCTTGTATTGCCCAAACTCATAAAGCATTTGAAAAGTGTTTAAAGTCATTTGTGTATTTGGTTGTGTTTAAAAGCTTGCGAGTACAATATCAAATGTGTGGTTTGGTGAACGCAGCCAACTCCCAGAAGCTGCATGTATTGTCTGTAAAAACATGATCTACCACGCCCATTAAAACGATGGCAAACATTGTGACAGTCCAGGGCCGGATTTCTGCAAAGGCCACAAAGGCCTGGGCCTTGAGTGGCTGCAGCCCCAAGCTGCACCTGGACCAGAAATAGGGGTTGTTACATATGAAAGTTAAAGCTGTGAATGGGGAGCAACCTACTAAAAAGAGACGCTAATGCCCAAGGGAGCTGTTCATGAAAGCAAAGGGCTGCAGCACGTGGATGTTACACATATAAAAGGAGGCTACATTTGGAATGGGACTGGTGCTGCTGCACATGGAAGGGCAGCCCCAGCATATTTATCTGGGGGGAGGGGGGGAGGAAGTATAAATCCAACTTTGTGACAGTTACCTAGAAGGCTTCCATTCATTCCAACCGTTAAAGAGGAACTGCAGTGAAAATAATGTAATGAAAAAATGTGCTTCGTTTTTTTACAATAGTTAGTTATAAATGACTAGTCCTAAGGCCCGTTTAAAAACTGGCGCTAGGCTGTGGTGGCGCCCCCCCCCCCCCTTCGCACTGGTTTCTCTACTGGTGTGCATACATCGCGCTGCGCGTGCACCGGCCACACAAGCGCCGCACGCACCCGCCCCCTTTCGGGACCCGGCCTCCTGCCGCATGTCATTCCCCCAGCTCTCGCCAGTGTCTCTGCATCCCTCCATGCACATGCGCAGACGCAAAAAGCACTGACACACGGACATGGGACGCAGGGACTCTTGCCAATCATTAGGTAGGATTTAGTCAGTGATTGCCCATTGTAAAATCTTTCGTCTCCCTGATTAACATTCTGAAATTTATCACACGGCAACATTTTTTACTGCTGGCAGGTGATCTCTGTGGAAGGAGATGCTGCTTTTTTGGCAGTTTTGAAACAGCTGTTATTTCCCACAATGCAACAAGGCTCCCACAGTGTGATGTCAGTACCTAGGTGCTGACATCACACTGTGGGAGGGGTTTGATCACAATATCAGCCATACAGAGCTCCCTGATAATCTGTCTGAGAAGAGGTAAAGATTTATCATGGGAGTAGTAGTATCAGCTACTGATTGAGATGAAGTTCAATCTTTGGTTACAGTTCCTCTTTAACCACTTCAGCCTTCAGTCGTTTTCACTTTATGCATCCGAGCAATGTTCACCTCCCATTCATTAGCCTATAGCTTTATCACTACTTATCACAATGAACTGATCTATATCTTGTTTTTTTTCCGCCACCAATTAGGCTTCCTTTGGGTGGTACATTTTGCTAAGAGCTACTTTAATGTAAATGCATTTTAACAGGAAGTATTAAAAAAAAACGGAAAAAAATCATTATTTCTCATTTTTTGGCCATTATAGTTTTAAAATAATACATGCCTCCATAATTAAAACCCACGTATTGTATTTGCCGAATAGTCACGTGTATTACACCATTTCAATTATGTCCCTATCACAATGTATGGCGACAATATTTTATTTGGAAATAAAAGTGCATCCAAGAGAAGCGGTCGCTTTTTCTGCCAGGGAAAGGAATCCATGATCGGGCACCATGTCCTGATTCATTGATTCCTGGGCTAACAACCCGCAGGCGGGAACACACGTGCATGCGCGCAATTGGCTGCAGGAGCGCACATGGCCTTGTGGACGTAGCTTCTACGTCCAGACGGCTTAAATGGTTAAAGATATGAAAAAATGAGAAGAAACCATGGGTCTGAAACCTGCGCTTAGTCACAACGAATTCTGGTTCCTTTTTCATCTAGAATTTGCATTTTAGTTCAATTTCCTGATCATATGTGTTCTTACGTCTGGATTTTTTGCTGTGTAATTCAGCATGATTTGGCTACATGGTTTTTTTTTTTAGTTACAAATGCTTTTCTATAGGCAGTTACAGATAGCACCAATTCTCTCCATTATCAGGAGCAATTTAAAGCTGAATGGCCTTGCGACGATCACTCTCTATTTCAAAGCATTTGAAGCAGAAAATTGATGGTAATAAGCAATTTTTAACAGCTATTTACTGTTGACATTTTGTGACGTAGATGAGCTAAGAGTCCTTTTTAAAAATAAAATGGGTATTAACCCATTCGCGTTCCGTCGTTTTTCACGTGAGAAATGTTCACCTCCCATTCATTCGCCTATAACTTTATCACTACTTATCACAATGAACTGATCTATATCTTGTTTTTTCCGCCACCAATTAGGCTTTCTTTGGGGGCTACATTTTGCTAAGAGCCAATTTACTGTAAATGCATTTTAACAGGAAGAATAAGAAAAAAATGGAAAAATTCATTATTTCTCAGTTTTCAGCCATTATAGTTTTAAAATAATACATGCCTCCATAATTAAAACTCACGTATTGTATTTGCCCATATGTCCCATTTATTGCACCGTTAAAATTATGTCCCTATCACAATGTATGGCGACAATATTTTATTTGGAAATAAAGATGCATTTTTTCCATTTTGCATCTATCACTATTTACAAGTTTAAAATAAAAAAATATAGAAATATTTCATCTTTACATTGATATTTAAAAAGTTTAGACCCTTAGGTAAATATTTACATGTTGTTGTTTTTTTTTATTGTAATGTTTTGTTTTTTTTATAGTAAACAATTTATTTGGGTAGTTTTGGGAGGGTGGGAGGTAAACAATAGATTTATAATGTAAATGTGTGTTCATTTTTATTTTTATTTTTCCTTTCAGTTGCAGGATTACTTTTTGGCCACAAGATGGCGGCCATGAGTTTGTTTACATGACGTCACTCTAAGCGTAACACACGCTTAGAGTGACGCATCGGGGAGGGAACAGCCAGAAAAAGCACAGCTTCCGAGAGAAGCTGTCGCTTTTTCAGCGGGGGAGAGGAATCAGTGATCGGGCACCATAGCCCGATACATTGATTCCGTGGCTACCGAATCCGCGGCCGGGAGTTCGCGTGCACGCGCGCGATCGGCCGCGGGAGCGCGCATGGTTCCTGGACGTAGTTTCTACGTCCAGGAACCAAAATAGGTTAATAAGAGCCACTTTATGGCTATGCCCAACCGAACAAGCTTTTCACTCATTTGTTTGAGGCACAGCCTAGTCAGGGACACTTTTAGGTAATTTGGGGCTCCTTACATTTTCATACTGCACTAACTCAGTAAATGTGGGACCTCTATAGAGGTGTACCGAACGGTTCACCGGCGAACGGTTCCAGGCGAACATTGGGGGTTCGCCTGCGGCAGGCGAACTTTTCCGGAAGTTCGATTCGCCCCATAATGCACTATGAAGGTCAAATTTAACCCTCTGCATCACAGTCAGCAGGCACATTGTAGCCATTCAGGCTACAGTAAGCCCTGGAGCCCCACCCCCCCCCTTATATAAGGCAGCCTCCGGCGGCCATTACAGTCACTCGTGTGCCTGCTAGAGAGAGGAAAGGGACAGCTGCTGCAGACTTTTTCTCTTAGGGACAGATTAGTTAGGTTCTAGGCTGCTTTGCTTGTTCCTGACTGATTAATATTGCTTTTAAAGCACTCAGCAACAGCTCTTTTCAGAGCTCAACCTGTACATTTTTTTTTTCTGACACTTTTGTTGCATGCACAGCCTTGCTAATTGATAGTGTGTGCCACTGCCAGCAGCCCAGCACATTCAGTGACTGACTGCCTGTGTGTGTGACAGGGAGCTGCACATTGTACTACCCAGTACTGCATATACCCCAGTACCTGTTGTGTTTACTTAACCCACCTCATCACTGCATATACCTAGCTTTGTGTTGAGTGAACCCAGCTCACTGCATCTAACTACCTGTTGTGTTGAGTGTGAACCCACCTGGCCACCTCACTGCATCTAACTACCTGTTGTGTTGAGTGAGAACCCACCTCACTGCATCTTAAGTACCTTTACTGTATACTGTTCAGTGAACCCAGCTCACTGCATCTAACTACCCAGTACCTGTTGTGTTTACTTAACCCACATCATCATTGCATATACCTAGCGTTGTGTTGAGTGAACCCAGCTCACTGCATCTAACTACCTGTTGTGTTGAGTGTGAACCCACCTGGCCACCTCACTGCATCTAACTACCTGTTGTGTTGAGTGAGAACCCACCTCACTGCATCTTAAGTACCTTTACTGTTGAGTGAACCCAGCTCACTGCATCTAACTACCCAGTACCTGTTGTGTTTACTTAACCCACCTCATCACTGCATATACCTAGCCTTGTGTTGAGTGAACCCAGCTCACTGCATCTAATTACCTGTTGTGTTGAGTGTGAACCCACCTGGCCACCTCACTGCATCTAACTACCTGTTGTGTTGAGTGAGAACCCACCTCACTGCATCTTAAGTACCTTTACTGTTGAGTGAACCCAGCTCACTGCATCTAACCACCCAGTACCTGTTGTGTTTACTTAACCCACCTCATCACTGCATATACCTAGCCTTGTGTTGAGTGAACCCAGCTCACTGCATCTAATTACCTGTTGTGTTGAGTGTGAACCCACCTGGCCACCTCACTGCATCTAACTACCTGTTGTGTTGAGTGAGAACCCACCTCACTGCAGTTATGCTTGAATTAGTTGCTATATTTTTATTCTCTCCCTACATCCTGGCAGACCGGGTCGGTGCTGCCATTAAGGAAAAGGGGGCAATTGACCCAGGGCCCCCAACTGCTGCTGGCCCCCAGCATTACCAGACCCCCCCAGGTGGTCTCCCCCCAATGACTCCCTAGTCCCCAGGGCCCCTGCACCATATGAGTCTGCACTGTAATAGTTTACCTGTCCCTAGGCTGCTCTGTCCATCTTCCATCTTCATCCACACTGCCTGCCTATTCTCCATGACCCGGTGCAGGTTATTTACACATAGAATGCGCTGCACGGAAAAGTCAGTCAGCGGTGCTGAAGATGAAGCATGGATGGAGCAACGCGCCGGTACAGGTGAGTTATTATAATTCAGCGACGCACCGTGCAGGGGAGCAGTCGGGGGAGACCACCTAGGAGGAGGGGGAGTGGTAGCTGTCTCGTGTTCCCTGTGAGGATGACTTTGCTGTAGTTTACCATTGCCCAATGGCTCCAATGCTGCGTAACCCGGTCCTGCTGGCAGATTCAAGCTTATTTACCTCACGGCTAACCAGAGGCTTTTGTCATGATCAGTTATGGGAAAGGAGGGTGCTTGTTATTGTCTGAGGACAGGTTTTGTGAGGAATTAGCGGCAAAGGGTGACTCCTCTGCCATTAGAGCAAATGGTGCATTTTGTGGCTCTGTTGGGAATCCAGTGAGTAAAAAGATTGGCATCAATAACTTTAACATTAGGCTGTCATCTCTTAAGGAAATCATTGGGCTGTGAATTTAAATTAGCATTTGGCTGATAAAATACAGCAATGCGCGATCCTTAATGTGGACAAAAGCAGATTTATTATGTCTGAGCCACAATACAGTGCTTCATAATTCATTCAAATCATTGGCACCTGTGAAGCGGGAGAAATGTTTTATGAGGTAAAATTGTGCTTTGATTAATTATTGGAGCTTATCGTGATTTTTTTCTTTATTTCATTGTAATGTATTGTAGTAAAGTTAATGCAAAAAATATTTTGTTTTAATAGGAATTGCGGTTGAAATGCATCTGTCAGGCTGCATGCTGGGAAGTCTCTATGGCCCTGATTTACTAAGCTTGGGGAGCGGTGGATAACCAGTGTGATCCATCAAACCTCAAATGGAGTTATTACATAGTGTCTGCTATCGGGTGGTAAATGTTTGCAACCCTCCTCTCAAATTACCACTCTGTAATTGGTAGAACAAGGAAGTTGTGCCTGTCCTCAATTGCTGTTTTACTGTCATTTAATTAAATAGCTGTTCTAGTCTTTAGCTCTTGTCATATTGGATTGACTGCAGTAGTGATGTCTATTGTACTGCTCAGTGCTTGTGATGGCATTCCATCCTAGAATATAGGAGGCAAACTATCCTACCTCCACCCCAACCCCTCCCAATTCCATTCAAATAGCAATACAAACTCTTAAAATGCTCCTTGACACCTCAGCCATTGATCAGGCAGGCGCATCAGTTCGGCTGAGCAGCCGGGAGCATTGTTTCCCCACTTACGCTGCCCACCACGTGACATCACTGTGATGCCACTCTGTTGGCCCTCCGCCCCCAGCTCATAGCAACAGAACATGTAACTAGTGTAAAAACTGCAATCCGGCTCCTGACGAAGTGGTCACAGGACCACACGTGAAGTGCTGTCCTCCACTCTGCACCTTTACTTGTTTCTGAAGCTACACAGTATTAATCCCTAACCCGGGCATAATATATGGACATTCTCTAATCTTTCATCATCACCCACCATCAATGTAGTTTTATTGTCATTGTGGATTATCATGTATTGGTCACAGTACAAAATTATTTAGCACAGTAACACTTTATGGTGGCACTATTGTTATAATTTCTTTACAATTTACCCACTTCGACCCGGGTCAGTTTCCTCAACATGGACTGATCCATGGTTGAGGGTTGTGCAGGTACCAGACATTATTATTTTTAAGTGAGAAGCGTTTGTGGTATTATTCTCGCCACCAGCACTTTGGTTGAACCTCACTGGGGGACATTGCTGCATTGTGCATTTTAAGAGTTTTTAATTGCTGTTACAATTGTGTATGTTGACTACAAATACAGGATCTTCTCAAAAAATTAGCATATTGTGATAAAGTTCATTATTTTCTGTAATGTACTGATAAACATTAGACTTTCATATATTTTAGATTCAAATACACACAACTGAAGTAGTTCAAGCCTTTTATTGTTTTAATATTGATGATTTTGGCATACAGATCATGAAAACCCACATTTCCTATCTCAAAAAATTAGCATATTTCATCCGACCAATAAAAGAAAAGTGTTTTAAAAACAATAAAAGTCAACCTTCAAATAATTATGTTCAGTTATGCACTCAATACTTGGTCGGGAATCCTTTTGCAGAAATGACTGCTTCAATGTGGCGTGGCATGGAGGCAATCAGCCTGTGGCACTGCTCAGGTGTTATGGAGGCCCAGGATGCTTCGATAGCGGCCTTAAGCTCATCCAGAGTGTTGGGTCTTGCATCTCTCAACTTTCTCTTCACAATATCCCACAGATTCTCTATGGGGTTCAGGTCAGGAGAGTTGGCAGGCCAATTGAGCACAGTAATACCATGGTCAGTAAACCATTTACCAGTGGTTTTGGCACTGTGAGCAGGTGCCAGGTCATGCTGAGAAATGAAATCTTCATCTCCATAAAGCTTTTCAGCGGATGGAAGCATGAAACCACTTTTGAACCAGAAACCGTGGCAGAAGCGCCTGACCTGGGCTACAGAGAAGCAGCACTGGACTGTTGCTCAGTGGTCCAAAGTACTTTTTTCGTATGAAAGCAACTTTTACATGTCATTCGGAAATCAAGGTGCCAGAGTCTGGAGGAAGACTGGGGAGAGGGAAATGCCAAAATGCCTGAAGTCCAGTGTCAAGTACCCACAGTCAGTGATGGTCTGGGATGCCATTTCAGCTGCTGGTGTTTGTCCACTGTGTTTTATCAAGGGCAGGGTCAATGCAGCTAGCTATCAGGAGATTTTGGAGCACTTCATGCTTCCATCTGCTGAAAAGCTTTATGTAGATGATTTCATTTTTCAGCACGACCTGGCACCTGCTCACAGTGCCAAAACCACTGGTAAATGGTTTACTGACCATGGTATTAATGTGCTCAATTGGCCTGCCAACTCTCCTGACCTGAACCCCATAGAGAATCTGTGGGATATTGTGAAGAGAAAGTTGAGAGACGCAAGACCCAACACTCTGGATGAGCTTAAGGCCGCTATCGAAGCATCCTGGGCCTCCATAACACCTGAGCAGTGCCACAGGCTGATTGCCTCCATGCCACGCCGCATTGAAGCAGTCATTTCTGCAAAAGGATTCCCGACCAAGTATTGAGTGCATAACTGAACATAATTATTTGAAGGCTTACTTTTTTTGTTTTAAAAACACTTTTATTTTATTAGTCGGATGAAATATGCTAATTTTTTGAGATAGGAAATGTGGGTTTTCATGAGCTGTATGCCAAAATCATCAATATTAAAACAATAAAAGGCTTGAACTACTTCAGCTGTGTGTATTTGAATCTAAAATATATGAAAGTCTAATGTTTATCAGTACATTACAGATAATAATGAACTTTATTACAATATGCTAATTTTTTTAGAAGATCCTGTACATTTTATTTTTCATATATTGATGGTGCAGCCATTTTTGTAAGAACATCTTTGTTTTCCTGAGATTCGAACTAGTAACTAGCCTGCAGACTATCGACACGTCTTTTACAGCCTTGGCCCTGCAATGTTGCCCCAAAGATAACGGTGCCAATCCTTGCCGGGTGACTTGCCTCATTCATGTGTACAAGACTTGGCACCCATTAGGCCTGAGGGACCTGCATACAATATGGCTGCATAGCCAATAATAAACTTACTGGAAGGAATAATGCAAAGTGGTGCCCAAAAAAGATCCAAAATCTCAGACGGTATTGACCATGGATAAACATTCAAAACAACATAAAACAAAAATAAAAACACTGAACAAAGATAGCTACCGATAATTGATCATAAATTTGCAGTCTTGCTCACTAGAATGAACTCTAGTGAGCAAGATAAAGGGCACCCCCAGTCATGTAAAAAAACAAAACCCAAACCCTGGTTTGGCTCAATTTTAAACCGAAGTCTAGCTGTCAGATTGGGCTGGAGAGACTGAATCCTAACCCTTTACAAGGGCATAACTAAAGGGGAGCAGCCCCTGCAGGGTGGCTCAGAGCTGTGAAGGGCTCCAACTTTCTATTCTCCCTCCAATAAAGGGTCCAGCCTCCAGATCAGGTGCTGTTATGGCCACAATTGTTATGACTGGTGAGAGCATGGTGGCCACACTTCTTATATGACCTCAGGCAAATGGCACCCCAGGCTGTTTTTACAGTGGGTGGGGGTAGGAGAAGGGGTACAAACAATTGGAAAAGTTTTACTTTCGAAAGTAAAGAAAGGTCTGATTTTTACCTAGCTGGGTTTAAAAAAGCTTTGTTTACTACTGTGGATCCAGCACTAAAAGGGTGAAAAAAAGCACAAATTTGGTAGGGAGGTTTGACCGGATTTGCTAGCATTTCTTTCACTTTCTAGGTTAGTGTATATTTGCATGTTTCACAGACTAATGACTAATGTTGGGCAGGGCATGCTATTTCCAGCCGTATATTTCCTAGCTCTTGTATAGTAATTTTTGGTGGGGCATTCTATTTCCAGCGGTCCTAGCTCCCACAGACTAATGTTAGGTGGGACATTCTATTTCCAGTGGTCCTAGCTCTTAGATACAAAATTTTGGCGCTGGAATTTATTTGTGGCAGTCCTAGCTCCTATAGGCTTTTAGATAGGGAATTCTATTTCCAGTGGTTCTAGATCTTATATGGCAATTTTTGGCGGTGCATTCCATTTCCAGTACACCTAGCTCCTATAGGCTAATATTAGGTGGGGCATACTATTTCCGTCGGTCCTAGCTAGCTTCTATAGACTAATTCTAGGGTGAACATGTTATTTCCAATGGTCCTAGTGCCTATAGACTAGGTTAGGTGGGACATTGTTTCCAGTGGTTATTTTTCTGAATGCCTATGTTAGGTGGGGCATTCAATGTAAGACTTATGGCAGTGATCTGCCTTCTGTGGATCTATGACATTCAGCACTGTAGGCTGCCGTTGCCTAATTATGTAAAATTATGTTAATATGGAAATGGGGAACTTCTCTCTGGAAATGATCTAGAGTCACATGAGTGCCAGGTCTAACGTTGCTTTAGGGAGTCTGGTGGGGAAAAGGGCTGTATCAAATTGCAATTAAAGTACCATGGGTTTTATAGTAATCCAATTTGAGAATATTTCCTCCAATTTCCAATTAGAAATCTTATAGGGATTGTCAGCCACAAAATAAAATGCCATTTACCCACTGCTCTATATTTAATATGCAGCCTGAAGCCTTCAATCACCCATACACTAACTTGAATTCCCGCTGATAAACAGCAGATTCAATCACTGTAACCAATATGCTGTGAAATAGATAATGCAAATGCTGATCGATCGACTGATTGCCATCCGACATAGATCGATTCAGTCGATCGGTCCCCGCAGAAAATTTTGCTCAATTGCCAGCGGGTCAGGAGCGCATCGCTAGCACGAGTTCGATTCAGCTGTGACCGACTCAGCATAGCGGCAGCAATATCACCTGTCCCGCGAGTTCCCGGCATCCGTCCAGTCACACTTCCTCCAGCTGGCCTTCTTCTTCATACCCTCTTCACTTCCTGTCGCGTCCTGTGACAAGCCGTAGTAGAGCGCCATCTACTATTTTAACTTCCGCTTGCCACAGGATGAGACAGGAAGTGAAGAGGACATGGAGGATGGCAAAAGAATAAGAATGTTAATGAATGGATCCAAGGGACTAGCGCCGGCGGACAGGTGATGTTGTTGCTGCTAGCCGGGGGAGCCGGAATGACCTGGTGGTGGGAAGGCAGGCGACAGGGACGGCTTCGCAGGTTTTGACTCGTTTTCATGCTGAAATCGCTTTAATCTGTGTGCAGTGTATGGCAGCCAATAGATCCCACTATGATCAGATTAGATAAGAGAAGCGATCTATCTGTTGGTCGATCTGGTGGCAATCCACCAGTGTATGACTACTTTTTACCTGCATTTCAAGCTCTCCAATCTATTCAGAAATGTTTCTACTGTAATAAATCTTATCTCAGTCAGCCTGGCTCTATCTTTGCCCATTTCCAACAAGAAGGAAGCTTGTCCTCAGCCCTCTCATGTTCCTGCTCCTCACTGATTGGCTGAGCACAGTTCAGTGAGCTGCTGAAATCTGACCTATGCTTGTACTCACATGTGTTTACGCAGCAAGCTAGCTACCTATGACAGTACCGTTTCTAGGAGAAAGAAAAAGTAAGGGAGGAAATGACATCAGGATTGGCTTCAGTCAGAGGAAATCAAGATGGAAATTTTCAGGAACAGAATTTCTATTCTGTATCTACTTATGTGCTTTTTTTCCTTGGGATAGTATGGCTGACCCTGCTACTTTAAAATATCTAAAAAAGAAAGCCCCCCTGCACCTTTATAGAATGGAATGGAAACTAGGGAGAGATTATTTATGTTTGAAGTAAGGGAGACATTTTAAAACCCCTCAACCTATTTCTCTGGATGAAATAAAGCACACTGGTTCTCTCCGGCTTGTGTTAATAACATTGTCAGCAGACAACACCATAAATCATAATATAAAAATGGGAACTCAGTGATAATTTGTAATATGTTGCAGTTTTCAATGACAAAGAGTGCAGGCTATACTATTATTTAAAGTAAAAATAAAAGCGAGTTAGAGAGAGCAGACATGATGGCAGAAACACGGCGCTCCACACTCGGGGGTGTTACTACCGGGAGGCAAGGGGAAAATCTGCATTAAGGTGACGCCCTCTAGGCACAAAATCAGGAGATTTCGTGCCTCGCCTGCTGGCCTTTCAACCGCATGCTGCTTCTCTCTGTACTCATTCTTTATTTTTGCTTATTGCAACATTTATTTTACTAATTTATTAGTGGTAAATGTGGTATGTAGGTAAAACTTAAAAAAATTAGACTATCGTGCAAAAGTTGATTTAACTCAGTAATTCAACTTAAAATGGATCCGAGATGAACGTTTACTCATTGCATAATTGTGTTCCTTTCCTATTGTTTATAGGGCATTCATTAAGCCAAATACTTTTTTGTTTTAATGCTCCCTATAAACTAAACAAGCCTCACCCACAGCTTTTCAGAGAGCCTTGACATTTTCAGACAGTAGCAAGGGCTCATGGGAGCTCAGTCTGGGCAAGAGGAGGGGGAGGTATTACTAGCCAGAAATTGCAGAGGGGAGGAGGAGGAGGGGGATTAGGTTTTTTTCACAGGCTGAGTGCTGAAGATGCAGATAAGCTTGCCTGTGTGTAATGTTTACAAACAACATGGCTGCTGTCATTGTATCACAGGAAGAAATAATAATATTCTATTGAAGCTGTTTCAGCTAGATTTGTGGTGTAAACTATCTAAACTTTAGATATAAGATATATAGTTACTTGTTCTAGTTCATTTTTCATCTTGGATCCACTTTAAAGAGGAACTCCAGTGAAAATAATGTAATAAAAAATTGCATAATTTTTACAATTATGTATAAATGATTTAGTCAGTGTTTGCCCATTGTAAAATATTTCCTTTCCCTGATTTACATTCTGACATTTATCACATGGTGACATTTTTACTGCTGGCAGATGATGTCAGTGGAAAGAGATGCTGTTTGCTTTTTTGGCAGTTGGAAACAGCTGTTCTTTCCCACAATGCAACAAGGCTCCCACAGTGTGATGTCAGAACTATGGTCCTGACATCACACCGTGGGAGGGGTTTCACCACAATATCAGCCATACAGAGCCCCCTGATGATCGGTGTGATTGGGTTGAAGTTCAAATCTTGGTTATGGCTTCTCTTTAAAAAGGTGATACTAATATATGAATTAGGCTCATTACATGCAAAGCAAGGTATTTCAAGCCTTTATTTTTTATTATTTTGATGATTATGACTTACAGCTTATGAAAAACCCCACATTAAAATCTCAGACCATTAGGCTGTTGTGAAAATGTCAGGGGCGTTGCTAGGATCCTAGGAGATCTGGGGCACTTTTGGGCACTCCAGCCAAAAAATGGGTGGGGCCACACACCAGAATGTGGGTGTGGTCATGGGCAGAGTCAAATTTACCTGAACTTAACAGCAGTCTAAGTAGGCCTGCCCAGCAAAATATTGGATGATGCCCCCTCTCCATTAATACAAGAAATAAATAAATGCAGCATATCCCATAAATAAGCAGTGCCACTTAAACATAACTAGGCAGAGTCACTTGGCAGGCTGGTCTGGCTTTCTGGTGGGTGGGCTGGCTTGCTGACAGGTTGTCTGGCAGTCCCCCAATAGCGTTCCCTGACATTCTAATGCCCCCCCCCCTTGCTCCCACTGCCCTCCCATTGAGGTACCACAACTCCCAGCATGCCCCCATAGAATAGCCTCAGCTCCCTGCATACACCCATAAAGGCACCACAGCACCCAGCATGGCATCACAACCCCCAACATGCCCCCATAGAGGCACGACAGCAACCAGCATACCCCCCATTGCTCCCAGTATGCCCACCATTGAGGCCCCAAAGCTCACAGCATACCCCCGTAGAGGCTACACAGCTCTGCCTCTGCATGGGAGACATCCGGGCACCCCAGAATAGATCCGTGGCACGTACCACTGATGTTTGGGACTAGCAACGCCCCTGGAAAATGTTCAGTATTCCATGCTTTAAGTGTCAGACTCTCATCAGCTAATTGTTTCAAAACCGCAAATTGCAAAGGGTTCCTATTGTATATATTAGTTTCACCTTTTAAGTTGAATTACTGAAATAAATGGTCTTTTGCCCAATATTCAAATTTTTGGAGTTTCATCCGTATAGTTTGGTACAAATTGGTAAAACCTTCAGTTTTTAAAAATTTCAAGGGGTCTACCAGACCCCTTTAGCAGGTTACAAATACCCCAATATTGCCTGTAAGCAGTAATTGACAGTGTGAGTGCCAACATCTGTTTTTGGCTGGACAATGTACTGGTGGTTAAAAGGAACCAGAAGTGAGGAACATGTGGCTGTTATTTTTTATATTTTAAACAATAGCAGTTGCCTGGCAGCCCCGCTGAGCTTTCTGATCAGTAGAGTCTGAATCACACACCTGAAACTAGCATGCGCCTACTCTTGTCAGATGTTTGGCTGAAACCTCGAATCTGCATGCTTGATATGTAGAGATGTACAGAGGCGCCAGTAGGTTAAAACACACTAAAAACGTTTAAACCATTCAGGATGCGGTGGTGGACCAGCCAACCCAAAACAGACACAAGTACTGTTGATTAAAGTAATACACAATTTATTTGCATACTCCTAGAACAAGTTGCAACGCGTTTCGCAGGCAAAATCCCGCTTCCTCAGGCAATAAACAGGAGTGGTACACATCACGGATTCAGATCTACACTTGGCACCTCTGTGTCATGCTTGTTCAGTCTATAGCTAAAAGTATTGGAGGCAGTGGATCAGCCAGACTGCCAGGCAATGTGGATTGTTTAAAGGGATACAAACATGTCAGCCTCCATATGTCACTCATGCCTGCTTCCCTTTAGACACTATGTTGGTTGTAAGAGACCAGTGTTTAAATCTTGTATGGAGCCAGTACCTTTTTCAGGAAGGAATCCTTGGGCAACACTCCTTATTGGTACAGTGGCAATATTGAAACTCGTGGCATCACGCAGTACTCCAAGCAGAGTAACTGTTAGCTTGCTCTAGATTGAGATGGAAAGGCGATTTTAAATTATAGCTAATTCCAAAATGACTTCTGCAGTACCCACTCATGTTTAGGGCAAATGTACAATCAAAGTGGATACTTGATGTCCCTGAAAGCTAAAATCACCACCAGAACCGCTGGAACGCAATGATGTGTCGGCTAGTTAATTGTACAAAGCCACAATAATCCAACCTGCATACAGACTGTTTCAGACTGGCTGGTCCTCATCAGTGCATTGCATAGATTAATGTGGCTCAAAGTGATGATTTGCATATTTAGCCGTGATGCATTGTGGGGCACCTAATATACTCACTCCAACCTGAATAATAGCAAATACCTTCTGTTTTAAGAAGGCCGATTTCTGTTATGTATAAAAACACCCACTAACAATGTGATGGGCTAAAAGCTTGTTTTTTTTTTTATATGTATATATGCATGGAAGGAGGTGCTGCTTGCTTGGCAGTTGGCAACAGCCGTTCCCCTTCCACAACGTAGGGAGGTTCACAGACAGGAAACTGTCATGGCCATGGCCCTGACATCACAATGTGGCGGTGGTTTCCCCACCATATCCGCCACATAGAAGTCTCTGATGATCTATTTGAGAAAAATTAAGATTTATTTTGTTAAAAACTGAATTAAAGTTCCTCTTTAACTGTCCCAAACTCATTTTTGTCATAGGTTTTCTAAAGGACATAAGACTAAGTGGACAGTGATGACAATCCCTGTTGGAGAATTATTCTGTAGACTTAAATCTCTTCTCCTAACATTGGCTTTCAGGTTGCGGGAAAAGTACATTTTCTGTATAGCAATATCTAAAGCAAAAAGCTACCCCCAAGCACCTGCCATTTACTGCGCCTTGTGGTTGGCTCATGCCTTCCCCCTGGAGAACGCATTACATTCATTTAGGTAGTCTAAGTTACATTTGCGGTTAGTGTAGCGAAGGTAGCCTCTGTCCAGTCTCATTATAGAGGAGGCAAACTAATAAGATTAACTAGAAACCAATTGGAGAAGCCATGCAGAACGGATCCTTATAGACTTACCACTGCCTTTAGGAAAATTAAGAAAAAGGCAAACTTAACATAATAGGATGTGGTTTGGCTGCTGCTGTATTTTATTTAAACAAAGAGCGTCATCGATATGTTATAAATGGTGTATGGAATTAATTTGATGCTTGGTTGACGTTAGAAGCATTTAGTAGGAAAACCGGTTGCTCATAGCTACTATTGGGAATCCTTCCAGTGTTCCTACCAGGCAGGCAGGGGCGTATCTGGGTAATATAGAGCCTATGGCAAACACTGAAATTGCTCCCCCCTTTCCCCAGTCAGAGCCCCCTTCCTCTCTAACAACAACATCCTTTTCTATGTATATGCGTTATGGTTGCCTGAGTTTTTTGGCTTGGGATATTGCTGAAGTTACTTTTTGGGAAATCTCTCTTCTTATTCCCTATCTGTCTTCTTTTCTAACACTAAGGCTGGTTTCACAGTGGGACGTTAAAGTCCCACGTTACAGCAGCCAGTAACGCAGCCTAACTCACAGCAAGGATAAATCAATGGGCTGTTCACAGTGCCCACGTTGCGTTACATGGTAACGCAGCACGTTTAAACAAAGTGCTGCATGAGTCGAATCATCCGGATCCTCACAATTAAAGATTTGGTTCACAATGGATGTCTGTCTGGAAGAAACATGAACATACAGAATGTACAGTGCAGGGAAAGTACTGTCCTGCTAGTCATTTCACCCAGCCTGCTTCCCTAGTAAAATGATTCAAATGATTCGGTTCAAAGATCCGGATCTTTTCAATGATCCGATTCAAATGATCCGAATCCTTAAAAAGATCTGGACTTCCTATCACTAACCTGGAGTGGCTGCTTTGAGAGCTGCATAACGCGGCTCAATCTGACCTCCAACTTCAACACCACCAACACCACCATGCATTGCGTTAGGGACACATTGGCCTTAATACACTAAGCTTTATCAAACACTTTATCAAACGTTTGATAATTTACCTCATGGGTAAAATCTAATTTTGAATTCAATAAGGTGTTATAGATATATTGAACGTTTTATCAATAAAGCATTCGATAAATATATAACACCTTATTGAATTCAAAATTAGATTTTACCCATGAGGTAAATTATCAAACGTTTGATAAAGTGTTTGATAAAGCTTAGTGAATTGAGGCCATTATGCGACCATAACGTCCCCTAAAACGCAACGTCTTGGTGGGTAAGTAGCCTTAGTCAAGTGAGCCCTACATACAGAAATTAAGTAGCCATGTTCCCCAGATAGCGGCCTTACAGAAACTAATTATTTAGAGGGTAATGATTGTGTATTTTTTCATTGTATTGTCAGGGTAAGGATAGTAAAACAGCACAGTGTATTGGTCATACTTTAAATGCTGGTAAAGGACAACTGAAGTGAGAGGGGTATGGAGGCTGTCATATTTATTTTTGTTCAGGTAATATTAGTTGCCTGACTGCGCTGCTGATCCTCTGCCTCTAATACTTTTAGCCACAGCCCCTAAACAAGCATGCAGCAAATCAGGCGTTTCTGATATTGTCAGATCTGACAAGATTAGCTGCATGCTTGTTTCTGGTGTGATTCAGACACTACTGCAGCCAAATAGATCAGCAGGGTTGCCTGGCAACAGTATATAGCAGCTTTCATATACTGTACCTGTCGGTTCAGTTGTCCCTTAAACTCCACCTCCGCTGTTTAAAGGACACCTGAATTGAAAGGTATATGGGGGATGCTGTATTTATTTCCTTTTAAAGGATACCCGAGGTGACATGAGACATGAGATAGACATGTGTATGTACAGTGCCTAGCACACACATAACTATGCTGTGTTCCTTTTTTTCTTTCTCTGCCTGAAAGAGTTAAATATCAGGTATGTAAGTGGCTGACTCAGTCCTGACTCAGACAGGAAGTGACTACAGTGTGACCCTGCAAGCGTGTTTGGTGGGTGATCCAGACATTACTGATGCAAAAAAAGTTTTTATTTTACTTATTTATTGTATTTATAAAGTGCCAACATATTATGCAGCACTGACCAACATATTATGCAGCGCTGAAAGATCTGATAAAAGGTTAGCAGGATTCCTAGGCAACTGGTATTGTTTGAAAGGAAATAAATATGGTAGCCTTGATATCCCTCTCACTTCAAGTGTTCTTTAAGAGTGGTTGTTCCAGCTTGAGATAGATCATGTTTTTTATACCTTTTGTAAACTACAGACAGTTCCCTACTTACAAACAACATGAATCGCAATGTTTTAGAGATACAAAGTAAGTTGTGTTTATGTAAAAAATATATTATGCTATATTTTATTACATATTTTGTTAAATGTTGCAGTATTGTCAGTGGCGTAGCTAAGAAGCTGTGGGCCCCGTGCAAGTTTTTTACATTGGGGTCCACAAGCACTCTATACATAACAATTGAAACGGCGCACCAAAACCAATCAAGGACCACCTCCGTGTCAGAGGTGCAAGAAGGGGAGGGGAAACAGTGTGTTAATCATCACTTCTATTCAAAGCATCTATAGAAAGGCCCCGATACGGTCGCAACTCGCAACCTCTGCACCCTCTATTGCTACGCCCCTGAGTATTGTATAAACTGTTATAAGTAGTTTAAAACCCTTTTAAAGCAGCCAAAAACAGTTTTCCCTATATGTCCAAAACCAGAGTTGTCTGAAATGTGGTTAAATACATTTTACAATTTACTTTCACTGTGTTTAACACAGCACTGAACTTACAAGCAAATTCAACGTACAAACAATCTCCCAGAATGCAATCTGTTGGGGGGGGGGGTGTACCTGTAATTTTTTTGTCTTTCCAGATTTGCCGTTACAATTTACAAACACGGTCATATTGTAACACACAAGTTACTTTCTTTGCATGAGCAATTGCTATGTAGCATGTTAACTGGAGATACACTGTAGGTAGTATGTGAACGTGCCCATGTAATTGTATGGGGTTGATAGAGGTGGCAGTTCTGCAGGCTGAGTGGGTTAGCGAATCACTGGGATTGGCAGGTTTTACGAACTCCCTGGGAACACCAGCTTGCAGGTTTGACGGTTGATTCTCCTATCAGGTTTACGGTAAACCGCACCTCAGCAAATTCTTCCAGTGCTAAAGGGTAGTGCATTCATATGCAGCAATGTGCATAGGTAGAACACACCCTAAGGAGTGTTCCTTCTCTTTGAGGTAGTCTGAAAAGTCTTGACTTGCAAAGTGAGCCCTCCTATCCTGAGCCATACACTAACATGTGTGCGCTATTGTGCTAGTGTCACAGCTATGAGTATGGTCTCTATGGAAGGATGTCTACTGTTATGTGGCCTCACTGTTCAAAAATATACATGCATAGATTTTTATCCCACTATAAAGTTCCTCTACAGACAGTGAGCATTACAGCTTGATTTTTGAAAGTATAGAATCTCCTTCATTAGTTGATATTGAATCAATCATGTTAAGTTACCTGGTTAAACATCCAGACACAGAATACTTTCTGTATCCCAGACTGCCATTGCTATAGGCTGCAGTCTTCTCATGGAGTTTCAGTCTGTGCCTGCCTTCTTGCAGTCTGAATAGCAGAATGATGCTGTCCAGGCAGCAGCAACCACACCCACAGAGCCTAAACTTCTGGGTCAGATTTTTTTGTTAGGGGTGTTTTTATTTTTTTACTTTCATTTCACAAATATAATTGCTGCCTACCTAGTTTTCATTGGTGTAATCCGTTGCTGGCAGGAATCGCTGTTATAATAACGGCTCCATATGTGTTTACATTGTTGCCTGGCAACCAGAGTCATCTGCTATCAGCTGCTGGGAGAATCAGCCAGAATCAGCCCCTTCTACACCATACGATTCTTTGTCCGATTCAATTCAATTTGATTTGATTCATTGATTAGATTCGATCCGACCTGTCCAATTCATGATTCGATTCAATTCAATTCAAATTGAATCGAATCATGAATCAGACATGTCAGATTGAATCTAATCGAATCAATTAATCGAATTGAATCAAATCGGACAAAGAATCGTATGGTGTAGATGGGGCTGATTCTGGCTGATCCTCCCAGCAGCTGATAGCAGATGGCTCTCTGCACAGACAGGGAGTCTGATTGCCAGGCAACAATGTAAACACATACAGAGCCATTGTTATAACAGCTGTAACAGCAATTCCTGCCAGCAATGGATTACACCAATGAAAACTGGGTAGGCAGCAGTTATATTTGTGAAATGAAAGTAAAAAAAAAAAAAAACACCCCTAACAAATGGTTCAGCCTCACAGTCCCTCATCCGTCACTGTTTACATTACATGTTGTATTGATGAAACCTTTTTTATTTTTTTCCACATTCGCAAAAGAGGTCCTTTCAGTGCGTACATTTAAAAAAGTCGCGGTCAAATTTAGGCGCGATTTACCTGGAAAAGAAAAATATCGTAATGTAGAAATATCGATACTTTAACGGTATTTGTAATGTAAAATTGATAATTCTGATTATTATTATTAGAGGTGTAAATCAGATGTGAGATGAAAACGAAAAATATAATAACGTTAAATATCGTAATGTAATTCAACAACACAGCTTAACCCAACCCTACTCTCACACAGAACCCTCCCTTGGTGGTGCCTAACCTTAACCACCCCCCCTGGTGGTGCCTATCCCTAACCCCCCATGGTGGTACCTAACCCTACTCTGACACAGAACCCTCCCTGTACCTATCCCTAACCCCTAGACCCCCTAGTGGTGCCTAACCCTAACCACCCCCTGGTGATGCCTAACCTTAAAACTCCCCTGGTGGTGCCTAACCTTAACCATCCCCCAGGTGGTGCCTAACCCTAACCACTTCCCTAGTGGTGCCTAGCCCTAACCACCCCCCTGGTGGTGTCTAACCCTAAATTATCGTAAATACTTCATATATTGTCGTAAATAGAAATGTCAAATATCGTTATTATATCTGTACAGTGAATGTTATATTTTCGTAATTACAAAATTATATGTATTTGGACAGAATTTGCTTACATTCCATCATTAAACATGTTCATTTACCGTTATTACACCAAAAGACTTTTTAAGTTATCGTTATGACTGATGTTTTTCTTTATTTAGCATTATGATATTCGTTCTGATATATTATCATAAACTTTAAATTACCGATATTACCGATTCCACAACAAAATTAGGAATATTACCGAGTTTACGTTATCGATTTACGTAAAATATCGATTTTAGGCACTTGCGCCCAAACATATGCAAAATTGAGTGTAAATTTACGAAAACGATAATTAACATTAGAAATATAGCTGCGCCCAAATCTATTAGCGCTATTTTTAGCTGATCCGCTTTCAGTCAGTGCTGACATGCCTGCAAAGGCTAAAAAAAAAAGTTAGCTCACAGGATAGCCAGATGTCTATAATACAAAGATGAAGTGATATGCAGCTGTAAGCAAACTGCATGAAAGGCATATAAACTGTTATTTAAGTTGCATATTTAATAACTTGAAGTGAACATGGACTATTGCACAGGACACAAAGAAAACAGAGAGACCTGCACCCCGTGTGTCTAATTCCCTCCTCATTGTCAAGAAATCACAAGTGTAATTTGATCTCTCAGCCTTGTCAGCACATAAATTCGTCTTGGCAGACACAGTTAATATGTGAACACAGGATGTTAACCCTTTGACTGCTTCCATGAAAGCAGGAAGTAGAAACTCTGCAGATTTTTTTTCTTTAAAGGTTATTATGCTGTTGCTTATCTTTTAGAGCAGAGAGGAAGTTCTCACTTCAGGTCTGCTTTAAAGGGAACCTGAGGTGGGTTTTTAACCTCCCTACGACCACTCCACGCCAATGAGCGTGGCCACGGCGACAGCCACAGGACCGCCTAATGCCAATTGGCTTCAAGTCCTGGGGCCAGCCACTGCAGGAGAACATGTGCAGGCTGCACGCACATCTTCTGCTTACGGGGTGGAGCTCCGCCCTGCCTTCAGTCTCCGAGCAGCGATCGGCTGTTAGAAGGCAAAACTGCCGTCTTTCTGCTAAGTACAGCGCTGTGATCTGTAGCGGGTATGGGGTAATCACTAGTGTGATGTGTTGTGCGGCCTTGCAGCTTGGCCTTAAAGCTGCAGTGGCCAATTAAACAGAAAATAGCCTGGTCTTTAGGGGGGTTTAGCACTGTGGTCCTGAAGTGGTTAAAAACAAAATATACATATCTGGGGCTTCCTCCAGCCCCCTCCGGCCTGATCGCTCCCACGCCATCATCTTCCAACTCCACGTTCGTTTGTACTTGGCCCCGTAAAGTCCTCCGATCGCAGAACTGATGGCTGCGTGCACGCTCCCGCCGCCATTATGTTGCCGGGGGGTGTTTCGAAATGCTCCCATTGGGAGCGAGACGGGGAGCGCGCCTGGCTGGACTGCGCCTGTGATGACTGGTCCCAACTGGAGAATTTCCCGGGGCTAGTTGCGGGTGAGGGAAGAGGCAACTGAGGATGATGAGAGAGCGATAAGGTCAGAGGGGGCTGGAGAAAGCCCCGGGAATGTATAAGTTTTTAAAGTGGCCCCATCTCACGTTACACTTTGAGTTCCAAAAAAGATAAAGGGAAGAAAAACAAAACCGTTTTTTGTGTGGAATCCTGGGAGAGATCCGTAAACCATGCTGCATGTTACATTTTCTTAAGTCTGAGCTCCATTAATTTTCATAGTTCCAGAAGGAATATTGGTGAAAAATAGAACAAGCTGGGAACTTATCTCCAGTGTATAGACAAAGCAGAGCTTAAATTAAAGGGGATCTGCTTTTACAATCAAATTCTTCAAATGTAAATATAAAAGGCAGAGGATCAACAGGGAACTGGTATTCTTTAAAAGGAAATAAATATGGCAGCCTCCATATCCATCACATTACGGTTGTCCTTTAATTATTCTGGTTTCAATTTCAAACACCGATTTGATAATTTTATAAATAATGACAAAAGGTGCTTATTTTTACCGTATTTAAGTTTGATTCAATATAGATCCTCCTCTAGCAAAGCCTCAATGTACATAGCGGCTCCTTTGTCACCAAGGCTTTTTAGGGCTGCCTTTCCTTAATGCACATTTGTATCCCGCACCACATTCTCCATTGTAGAGATGCAACTAAATAAATCAGGCTGGCTTTCCTCCCTTTGTGAACATGAAATAGAATCCCTGCCTTTTAGCCATTTATTGCTGAACACCAAGTCCGTCCCCGAGCTTCAGCAGATAAAACCCCAGATAAACCCCTGTAAATAAACTTTATTTTCTGCCTGACGCTTGTACTGAAAAATAAGCTACCCTTTCTTCCTTTAGGTTTATTTTCATTGAGTAGGTTTTCTACACTAAAATAAATTTAGCTGCTGTGCTGCCGGCATCATCATCTGCAGATGAAGCCTGAGAATAGCCAAATCTTTATTTATACTTTTTTTTTTCTCCCCCTAAGCCAACTTTTTTTGGGCCCCCATTCCAATTGAAGCCCCTCCCCCTTCCTATTGAAGCTCCCCTCTTCCACGTGTAGCATCTTTGTACAGCATGGAGCATTTGAAAATGGCACTTTGCTATGCAAACTTCAGCTACGGATCTGCTCATTTTCAGATGGACTCTGGGAGAGCTGAAGACTTATTTGACCTAGCAGATCATTTATCTTTAAAGGGGAGACAGTAGTTGAAGGATGGCATGGAAGGCTTTTTGGGATGCAGAGCCTTCCCTTTGTTTTTTTGGATTGCTTCAGGGTTGATTCAACTATAATGCAGAAGTCGACATAAGAGTGCCCATAGGTTTTTTTTTTTTTTTTTTTTTTACTTTAGCGAACAACATTTTCTCAAAACCCATTTGCAAATAGCAGGGCTGGTGCTGCCATTCAGGCAAAGGGGGCACCCGACCACTGCAGGAGACCCCCGATCCCGGCGCTGATCCATCTGTGCCTTCTCCAGCCACGCTGCCTGCCTTTTCTCTATGACCCGCTGTATGTTACACATAACGTGCCAGATGGAGGAATGGTAGGCAGCGTGGCCGAAGAGGGCACGAATGGATCAGCACTGTGACCAGGATGGGTGCGTTATTCATCTGCTGCTACAGCATGTGCCGGGGTCAGTGGTGTGGGGTCCCTGCAGGGGTCAGAAGGAGACCATGGAGTGGGGGGGGCAGGATAAGTGTGCCCTGGGGTTCCTTATACCGACCCTACCAAATAGAAACCAATATTTTTATTTCTGAGGCTCAGTCCACACTTGTCCAGTTGCAGATCAGATCCCGTTTCAAACGGATCAGTTTTTTTGAAAACTGATGCAAAACTGATCAGTTTTTCAAAATGTTGTCCTTTTGTAGCATACGTTTCCAGTCCGTTTAAACGTATATCCTTTCTCCATGTGTGCTTCTATTGGATATGAGATGATGTTGAGGGGAGGAGCAGGCAGTAGGCAATCTGTTTTTGCCTCTGTTTTGTGTGCAAAAGTTCTCTGTGTAGAAGGAGACCCGTTTTTGTGTAACCTTTCACTACCCCTCCGTGTATCCGGGGTCCATGAAAAACCTGCAAATCCAGACCAGTTTTTTCAGATCCGTTTTTTAAAGTGTGTGAAGACGGCCGCTATTTTAAACATTGGTATCCGTGGCTCCGGTTTTGATCCGGGCCAAAAGGCAGAGCCACGGATATGTTTTTTAAACAAGTGTGAACCGACCCTAATGGATAGGCAAGTCTGTGTTATATTATTTGGTGTTAACAGGAGGTACATAGCCTATTTCTATAGTTCCCTTCAACCCATAGAAAAATCAGCCGTACCTTCACATTGTTTCGCCTTCACACGGCTTGGTCTCTATTATTTTCTTCATGTTTCCTTTCACAAGCCGATGTTTGGAGAAACTGCTACAATATATTAAAAGCAAGCAAATAGCTTTCCTTGGTAAATTTGATTTTCATATTAAACTTCTTACTCGTATGAGTCACTGATTATATTACTTGAAAGTTCCTGGAATATTACTGCCCCCACTTTTTATGCAAAAGCAAAATGACCTTCACAAGATTGCAGCTTAATATGCAGAAAACCTGATTCAGTTAAATGTTGCTTTCCAGCCTTCAACTTGTATCAGTAGTTTTTCTTTCCCCGATTGTGGGATATTATTACTAGATATTGCCTGAACAGTTCGCTGGCGGACCTTTCCCGACGAATTTCCGCTGTTCACGTTCTCGGCGAACTGCAAACATATGGTGTTTGACCCACCCCCTATACATCATCATGGAGCCAATCAGCTAGCACCCACTCCTGGACCCCCCACCCCCTATTAGAAAGCAGTTGAGGTGGCCATATTGTATTCATTCTCTCCTGGCTGCTGTTAGTGAGAGCAGGGTCAGACTTGCTGCAGATTGGAAGGGAAAGCATTAGCTAGGCCTGTGTTCTTGTCCCTCACTTGCTGTGAAAGCACCCAAAACAGCCCTTTTGAGGGCTAGTATATTGGTCTCCTGTGTTTTTTTGTGTGTGTGACACTCCGCAGCCCACTGACACCCGGAGCTGTATGCTAACTATTGCTGTTGCTACATTACCATATTTTTCGGACTATAAGACACTCCTGACCATAAGACGCACCTAGGTTTAGAGGACAAAAACCAGGGGAAAAAATATACTAAGCCTGGTGCATCCATGGTGAAGGGGTATCTTGTGGATTATGCCCCCTTTGTACCTCATGCCCCCTTGTACCTCTTGTGTCTCCCTGTGTCCTCCTCTGTCCCCATGTGTCCTCCGTTTGTCCCCCGTGTCCTCCTCTGCATGGGCACAGTACAGGGAGTCCACAACATTGTGGCTGGTTGGAGGTTCATATTGGAAGGCGTTCACAAGCCAGGAACTCCCTGCATTTGCACTATAAGACACAATGACTTTTTCCCCCACGTTTGGGGGAGAAAAAGTGAGTTTTATAGTCCAGAAAATACAGTAACTTGCAGGCACAGTACCACTCCAGTGCATTATTTTACTGTATTCTGATAGTACTATTGCATTTCTCTGTGTGACACTCAACAGCTCGCACCCAGAGCTGTGTGCCCACTACTGCTATTGCTGTTGCCTCATTAAGTTGCACGCACAGAACAACTCCAGTGCATTATTATTTCACTGTATTCTGATAGTACTATTGCATTTTTTCTCTGTGTGGGACACTCCTCAGCCCACTGACACCCAGAGCTGTGCATAATGTGATTTCTGCCCTTTTGGTGTGAATTTTGGCATGGATCCACCTCTGGTATTCCACAGTTAGACCCCTTGAAACAACTTTTCTATCCCTTTTGTGGCCAGAAACAGTCTTTGTAGGTATTAAAATTTGCCTGTCCAATGAAATGTTTTTGTTTTTTTCCTTTCTGTAAATGTTATTATGCTTCTCTTTTAGAGCGGAAAGGAAGTCCTGGATTTAGGTCTTCTTTAAACTTTGCTTTTCTAAAATTCATAGTTTTAGTTGTTCTGCTGCTACACAGCTTTTTAACCTCCTTGGCGGTATGGACGAGTATACACGTCCATTACCGCCGGAGGTCGCGGCTCAGGCCCTGCTGGGCCGATTCTTACCAAATAAAAAGCAGCACACGCAGCCGGCACTTTGCCAGCCGCGTGTGCTGCCTGATCGCCGCCGCTCTGCGGATCCGCCGCGAGCAGCGGCAAAAGAGGGTCCCCCCAGCCGCCCGAGCCCTGCGCAGCCGGAACAAATAGTTCCGACCAGCGTTAAGGGCTGGATCGGAGGCGGCTGACGTCAGGACGTCGGCTGACGTCCATGACGTCACTCCGCTCGTCGCTATGGCGACGAGGTAAGCAAAACAAGGGAGGCTGCTCATTGCGGCCTCCCTTGTTAATTCTGATCGCCGGAGGCGATCGGAATTATGCTTCAGGAGTGCCCTCTAGTGGGCTTTCATGCAGCCAACTTTCAGTTGGCTGCATAAAATAGTTTTTTTTTTATAAAAAAAAAAAACCCTCCCGCAGCCTCCCTGGCGATTTTAATAGACAAGATCAAATGTTATGATACCGATAAGATAAAGAACATTTGGGAAATAGAGATTGCAACAATATCTTTTTTATTGATAAGAAGGCAATTTTGGGGTGACATGATGCATGTACATTTTAAGCACACTTATCCCTGAATTTAATTCTGTAAAATGTAAGATACAAGCACCTGTTTGTTTTTTGTTTTTCCCACTCCTTGCTAGTTATGTTTACATATCTTTTATGGGATGAATAGGACTGCAGTCAAGCATTTTTTAATCCTGAAAGCAATAGAGAAAGATTGAATGGGTCAGTACAGGGAACGAGGACATATGGTGACAGATTGGTTTACTACCCAAGGGCATGGACAGGAGTACCAGGGGAAAAATGGAACTAGGATGGGATGCTTCAGTACACTGGCCCATAAAGCTCTTGATAAAATTGCATCCAGTTGGGAACATATTACACTGACACATTTTAATGTATTTGTGGAAGCTTGGCAGTGTACACTATTATTTTAACACAACCAGGTAAATGGATATTATCAATTTACAGTGACCGTGTACAGTAGATGAGGGGAGATAAAAAAAAAAAGTCAGCATTGCTCTATATCCATCAGTGTAAGGTACTTCCAGGCGGTCAATACTAGCAATACAGAAATGGCAAGCAGACAATAAGGCATAGCTTAATGCATACCAAGTGGGAACGCAGAGAGTAGTCCGAAGAGGGGGATGGTTTAGCCCCCAGAGACCCTGTGTTGTAATAATACAACATCACATTGAGACTACAAAAATAAACCCTCCCAATGTTCTTCTTTTTAAAACCTCAAATACATTACTAATAGGTCCTCTTGTTCAGGTCTGCAACACTATTGGATGGTTGAATGTGTAAATAGGCCTGTTTATCTGGCCATGAAGTCATACTACCCGGTTGTCTATTTGGGTCCCTGGCAGAGCCGGGACAAGGTCCTCCAGCAAGGCTGAGACACCAAAGTGCGCCCCTCCGTGCCTCCCACCCCAGCCGTCACACACTAATTGCTATTAGACTAAGAAGTTCCCCAGGGACCCCAACCCCCACAACACCTTAAGCTCCAGTTATTTGTCTTGCAGTTAGTGCCATGTATCCCCTTTTCTTATTTATTTCTGCTTCAAACACAATAGGGGAATGATAGCTGAGTGAGTTGTGCACCCCCTCCTACACTGCGCCCTGAGGCTGGAGCCTCTCTCGCCTGGGTGGTCTGGGGGTTAGAGACCAAAAACTGAAAGTAAGTAGAGATGTCGCGAACCTCCGATTTTAGGTTCGCAAACCCTGTTCGCGAACCTCAGCGAAAGGTTCGGTTCGCGAAAAAGTTTGCGAACCGCAATAGACTTCAAGGCGAACTTTGAAAATTTTAAAAAATTCTACCGGCTGGAAAAATGATAGAAAACATGTTTTAAGAGCTCTAATACCTGGAGGCACACCTGATTGAGTGAAATACACATCACTGCTGGAGGACCCGCCCTCCCTCCCACCTCCAAGCAAGGTCTTTATACCATTTGACTCAGTTGTCTGCCTACACTAATTAGTTATGGGACAGCTGCTACACACTCTGCTAGGGAGATTTTAATTAGCCTCTTGTGGGTCTCCTCCCTCCTCCCTTCTACCCTTCTACCCTTCTACCCATTCCCTCCTCCCTCCTACCAGAGGGAGGAGGGTCTCATCTGCCAGGGAATTATCCTATTTCAAAAACCAGTATACATCATACCATGGCTGGGAATACGAACCCAGATCTCACTGTGTGGTGGGCAAGCACACTAACCACGGTACCACTACAGTAGTAACTGAAGATGGCCTAAAATTTACCATTTATGCTCAATGCAATAGAAACATTAGGTTGCTTAAAGGGAACCTTAACTCAGAGTGATATGGATGTTTCCTGTAAACAATACCAGTTGCCTGGCAGTCCAGCTGATCATTGTGACTGCAATAGTGGCTGAATCGCACCCTGAAACAAGCATGCAGCTAATCCAGTCTGACTTCAGTCAGAGCACCTGATCTGCATGCTTGTTCAGGGGCTGTGGCTAAAAGTATTAGAGACACAGGATCAGCAGGTGATTCAGGCAACTGGTATTATTTTAAAAGGAAAAATCCATATCCTTCTCCGTTTAGGTTCCCTTTAAGGATTTGTAGCATAAAAGCCAACTCACATTGGCTGGGATTTGAACCTGGGTCTCACTGTGTGGTGGGCAAGCACACTAACCACTGTACCACTACCAGTAGTAACTGAAGCTGGCCTAAAATGGCAAGTGACTGTTAATTGTCATGGGGAGGGTTATTAGTTGCCCTTCGGGGAGGGTTCTGTGTGATAGTAGGGAGAGGTTAGGTCATAGTGAAATATTGGCAAACATTGCCGAAATTTCATTATATTTAGTACAGGGCAGTTTCTAGGCTAAATTGCACAAAGGGCGAGGGTGTAAAAATTGTGCATGGACTCGCAAACCCTTACTCTTTTGGGACATTCACACAGGCACAGGTCACAAGTAGATCTGCCTACTTACCAGTGACCAGCCGCATATCCAGGAGGAAGCAGGGACCAGGAAAATACACAGGTGAAGAAAACTGGAAAGTCGACTCCTCTATGGGCGCCGTGCATTGACTGCCTGCAATACCGCTACAGGACATCAGGTGTCATCACATTCTGCCTGCGCTCCCCTTCTTCTTGTTCTACTTGCCGGTCTGCGCCCAGGGCGGTCGCCTTGCCCAGTGCGCCCATTAAACGGCACTGATTTAATAGGTTGAAGAACATTGGTAAATTTTACTAATAATCTACTACCGCTATAAAATGCTTCCTTTTACTGTTCAGCATGTATTGAATGGAAATAAAGAAGCTGGTGGGTCCAATCAATTCTGAATCATCACATTATAGGTTGTTTTTCATGGATGATTGGTGTGGCAGATTTTTTCATAGATACGATTGCAACTGCTTATATACGGACGCAAGTTGGAAACTTTAATGCTTTGAATTGGAAAAAAAAAATACAATCTTTTCTTTTGAACTAAATGATCTTGAAGCAAATATGACCTTTTACTAAAAATTGCATTGATAATGGGCATCTCTAGTGGAGAGTTGGCTGTACATATGGTGTAGTGGATAAGACTTTCATCTTGCAGGGTTGAGTTCAAATCTGGGCCAGGAAACTATTTGCCTGAAGTTTTTATGTTCTTCCTGTGTTTTCGTGGGCTTCCTCTGGGTACTCGGATTTCACATCTCTCCTCTGAGGGACAGTTAATGGCATAATTATATACTCTTAATTGTGGACTAGAACTCTTGCACAGCACACCATGAAAAGTATTTTTTACTACAGATAGTTGCTTAATAAATTCACTTCTCTGTGTTGTTTGTTTAGCCAGATCAAAGTGTCTTATCAGCAGCTGTGAATAGATTTCACAAGCTCTGCCAGGATCTCTGCCTAGGGAGCTCTCATACTGTAAACACTGAGGCTTAACCCTTTCAGTGGCCTCTGAAAAAGTGAAAACAATTTAAACTTCTGTTTATTGTAGGGTTTCTGTGAATTGTAATGAAACCATTTTTTTCCATAAAGGTTATCTTTCAGAACGGAGAGGAAGTTCGGAGTTTAGTTCCATTTTAAAGCACTGCGGAAGATTTCAGCACCATATAAATACACAATAAAAAATAAATAAATAAATGTAGAGCAAAAATGCAAAACAGAAGAGAAAAAACAAGATAGTGATTTCTATAAAACTGTAGACCAGCATTATAGAGTTGGGGGGGGGGGGGGGGTTTCCTAAGAATCACCAAAAATAGTTCTATGGAAGGCCATCGTTTATGGAAGCCATCATCACAGCAGATCATAGGAAATTTTGGACATTAGACGGACAAACCGTATCCATAAGTGGATAATGGTCCGATTCCACAATGGGTAATCCATTTAACATCCTGAACAAATAGAAAGTAATGTTTGTGTGCTGAATATTAAATTGTTACCTTCAGCCGCTCTAAATAATGTTTCCTCTTTATTTTATCATTTACTCTGAAATGCCTTTCACATTGTGAAAAGAAAATGAAGTTAATGGCTGTGCCATTTGAGAGCTGCCATATAAAACTGCTGAATTGTGGAGAAAAGTACTGATGTATGTCCAATTATTAAATCATTTCACATTGTGGAAAAGTCAAAATGGTGCACAGTGAGTGCTGCCAGTTATTTATGAAATCAGTGATCAGCTCAGGAGAGGGGCAATGCTTAAATCCTATCTTATTAGGCATAATTCTGCTGGAATAATAGCCAAAGGCATAACCTGTAGGAAGGCTTTTATAGAAGACGCGGAGGGGCTCACTGTACAGCTCCTACTGAGGCATAGACAGGCACAGTGACATTATACACCTAGAAGGGAACAATAGGAGCAGTCATATTATGTATGCAGCAGATAGCTACATAGATGAGCAGGTATCAGAAGGTGATGTAGGAAATAGGGCAATAGGGAGGTTAACAAAGAGCATCAGCAGGAATGCACTGTCATGCTTAATGCAAGAGCGCAATAAAGGTAACAATAGGAACAGAGGGAAAAGAGAAAAGATCAAGAGGAATTGAGATCAGGGGAAAATAACAGAGACATGAGATGGATGAATGGATAAGACAGTGGATGGAAAGAAGTTAAAAAGTGAGAAAGAGCTAGTGGGCCTTTTTTACTTAGGCAAGGTTCACACTTACCAGCAGTGGTGGGCTGAAAATTTGGCATCGAAATTAGCATTTACACATCATAATCGCAATGCAAAATTTCAGGGAAAATCGTAATTAATTCCGTATGTAATAGTAGTATTTCATAATTTCGCATAATTTTTTTGTGTAATTTTGGTGCAATTTCGTGAAATTTTGTGCCAACTTTGGTGGTTAATAGCAAAGCCCCCACACATGCTAATGCTACCAAAATTGCTACATATGTTAAAGGATACCTGAAGTGACATGTGACATGATGAGATAGACATGTGTATGTACAGTGCCTAGCACGCAAATAACTATGCGGTGTTTCTTTTTTCTTTCTCTGTCTGAAAGAGTTAAATATCAGGTATGTAAGTGGCTGACTCAGTCATGACTCAGACAGGAAGTGACTACAGTGTGACCATCACTGATAAGAAATTCCAACCATAAAACACTTTACAAGCAGAAAATGGCTTCTGAGAGCAAGAAAGAGATAAAAAGGGGAATTTCTTGTCAGTGAAGGTCACACTGTAGTCACTTCCTGTCTGAGTCAGGACTGAGTCAGCCACTTACATACCTGATATTTAACTCTTTAGACAGAGAAAGAAAAAAAGGGAACACAGCATAGTTATTTGTGTGCTAGGCACTGTACATACACATGTCTATCTCATCCTGTCACATGTCACTTCAGGTATCCTTTAAGAAGAATATTAGGTAAAAAAAAAACATTTTTTCTTTGCATTTTTTAAATCGATTTTCTCAAAAACTACAAGGTCTTTTGGGGAAAATTATTTTTTTTGACTTGTACCTACTATTCTCCTTAACATATGTAGCAATTTTGGTGGAACTACCATGTATGGGGGCTTTCACTGCCAAAGTCGGCACGAAATTACGCAAAAAATATGCAAAATTTTAGGTGAAATTACGAATCACTATACGAAATCGATTGAATTTACAAATCGTAATTGCGTATAAGCGTAAATGTGAAAATTTACGTGAAATGTTGCGTAATCGTAATTGGCTGACTGCGATCATCACTGCTTAGCAGGATTATGAGGGGTTACCCTGCATGCACATTTGCATGTGATTTGATAGCTTGTGTAAATCAAGGGGATGGTTTACAGCTAATGCAGTTTCTGGGGAAAGACTTATGGCAGTGCAGGACCCTTGTGACGCCACATTCACCGCCTCGCTGACAACATCGCTGTCACTTCTAATATAAAATGTGCCCCTCGGTACCCCGTGCAGTATACTCTACCTGTCGGTGTCTGCCACTGGCTCCGCGTTCTGTCTTCCATGCACATACACGCGCCCCACATGGTTGCCGGCATATATGTGGGCGCATGTGCGTAATGTCACACACGCACCTATGGTACGCTGGCAACCACATGAGGAGCGTGTATGTGCATGGATGACAGAGCGCGGGGCCATCAACGGACTCCAACCGATAAAGTATGCTGCAGGGGGCATGTTTACACTGGGGGGGGACAGCTCTGGGGTCCCATTGGGTTTGTTGTTCGTCAAACATGTCGTACCTGGTTGAGCATACCAGATTAAGTATGTCGGCCCTACATCTTGTAGCATGTCCGATCGATACGTGCGACCAATTTGGCTCTTGGCAGCACCGATTTTCACCCGATTATAATAGTTGAATTGGATGATCAATCGGCCACCAAGTCGTCTGATGTATGACCACCTTAAAGTGAACCTAAACTGAGAAGGACATGGATTTTTCCTTTTAAAATAATATCAGCTGACTGACTCTCCTGCTGATCCTGTGTCTCTAATACTTTTAGCCACAGCCCCTCAACAAGCATGCAGATCCGGTGCTCTGACTGAAGTCAGACTGGATTAGCTGCATGCTTGTTTCAGGTGTGTGATTCAGCAACTACTGCAGCCATAGAAATCAGCAGGACTGCCAGGCAACTGGTATTGTTTAAAAGGAAACATCCATATCCCTCTCAATTTAGGTGCGATTTAAACCGTCACACAGACTCTCCAAAGTTCTTCCATCTTCTCCAGTGGAGAGATCTTGAGTAATTTATCCTTCTGGATTGCTCAGTGGGGGTGGATTTAACGTATGCTACCTCCTCCAGCATCAAGTCGTCCTCCTTCCTTTAGCCTTCTAGCTCTTACTTACCTCTCCTGCTCCTGAGTTGTCTTGCGTGTCATATGACATCACCAAGTTGTGAGAAGACTCAAAATCAGTAGAGGCTGCACAGTAGAGGCTGATCTGATGCTGGAGGATATTGTATACTTTTAAGTCACCACTACTACCATACTACTACTACTATAATTATTGCGACCCGCATTACTTAGATAATGTCAGCATGGCTGGAGAGATGCGCACTACGTAAGTAGCGAAACACACGTTACACTACCTAGGTAGCATAAATTGCACTTATTGTGTAATGCACACTACATACCCAGAGTAATAAAGGGTACACTTGCCATGCACTCCTTGTGCACAGAGCTGTGTTCATGTCACAGCGCTGCGTAATATGTTGGCGCTTTATAAATACAATAAATAAATACTTTTGTGCACATGATCCATTACTCTTCTCTGTTCAAAATGTGCACCTCCTCGCATTCTTCAAATCCGTGTCTTTTTTTTACTTGAGATGTAGGCAGGAGTGTAACTATAACCCCATGACCCCAAATGTAGGAGGAGGGTGGGGCTGTTCAAGCCAGCTCCTCCTCCCTTTCCCCACCCGCAGGCAGAGTAGCACAGGAAATAGAGTAATATTTACTTGCTTCAGTGCCAGGTCTCTTTCGTGCATCACAGCTGCATACTTTCTTCTGCCATTCACCAGCTCCCGATCACATGACCGAAGTGAGTCACATGACTGGAAGCTGGAGAGAGTATGCATCTATGATGCATGGAAGAGACTGGCAGTGCTAGAAAGCAGGTAAATAAATGTATCTCCTCCCTGCACTATTCTACAATGGTGTTGCATGGGGGGGTGGGATCAAGTATAGCAGGGAGGAGTTTAGATCCCAGGAGGGCCCATGACAATTTTGCCGGGTCGCCTCTGGATTGTTGCTGTGCCCCTTAATGTAGATAGAGGTAAAATGTAGGTAAAAGAGAGAGAAATTGGATATATGAAGGAAGAGATTCAGATATAGAAAGATAATGGTATGCATTTACATTTGAAAAAAAAAAGTCATGCGTATGAGATGAAAATAAGACCCATTTATCATATAATATTTATTATAATTAAAGAACATTTGATTTGCAATGTCGAGTGGTATTTCTGCCTTCTCCATATGGGCCTGGGAGATCTGCACAGCTGGCGATGGTGATTTAATAACATTCATTATAGCAGTGTTGTATCTTGTGTCCTACATGTAGTCATGTTATTTTACCTTTGGACACGATACAAATGACTACTTGGCTCAGTCTGCTTCAGCAAATGATGTCTGGGATGAGTAATGAATAGGTAGAAGCACAAGACGAGTCACATATCATTCCTGGCAAACTTCTCCCCGCCATATGGCAGAGAGCTGTGTTCATGTCAAATCTCGCAATGAGAGTGGGAAGCCAAATAATATCATTAATATGTGTTCAGTGCTTCTTCTGCCGGATCTGACCCGTGTGATGAAGCTCTGATGATGCTCTTGAAATAAAGAGACATCCTTTCTTTTTCATCTGGACTCCCTGTTTATCTCCTAGGCGTTATTACCCAGATCAGACACTGCATTTTGAAATGTTTTGAAGACCTTAGAAAAGAGCACTAAGCACATTAGTTTGTCTGAAGGTTATAGGAGGTTTGGTTGATCCTCACTGAAGGAGAATGTCTATGGTTCAGCTGGTGTGTTGTGTTGTGTTGTGTGGTCAATACAGTCTGCACAATGTAAACTGGTTCTCTGGTTAGCAGCAGCACATTATCTTTCAATACACCCTTGTCCCTTTCTTTGAAAAACAAAAAAGTTACTGACATTGTACAGATCACATGATGCATCATGGCACAAGACACACTAATGTTTCAAGGACAGAAAAAATAAAAACAAAAAAAAACAAAAAACATTTTAAGTCATGTGTTAAAGCAAACTGTTGGAAAATGGGATAAAAGTCTGAACTCTGAAAATTAATTGTAACAATGGATAGAAGTTTGGGGGCACTTTTATTTGATGCTCTGTGTAATGTCTGAGTGCAGTAAGTTTTCATCTCTGATCGAGTTTGTCTGAAACTGACCTTTTGGACGTTCCGTTTCAATCACATTTTCTCTTGACCTACCTACAGTACCGGTAATAGTTCTCGGTTTGTATTTTATACAAGGACATTGTACTCATGCATGCCATTGCCTGTGTGCAGCGTCCCCAGTCCTTGGAGGTCATTGTGACGCTATAGTTGTAAGCACCGCAAGTCTGAAAAGACATAGACGTTGCCTATATTTCCTTTTATTATAAGGACTTTAAAACCACAGCAAACCAAATGTCTGTAGTCTGAGCTTCTGTATAAACACCATTCTTAAAGGGATACTGTAGGGGGGTTGGGAGAAAATGAGTTGAACTTACCCGGGGCTTCTAATGGTCCCCCGCAAACATCCTGTGCCCGCGCAGCCACTCACCGATGCTCTGGCCCCGTCTCCGGTTCACTTCTGGAATTTCAGACTTTAAAGTCTGAAAACCACTGCGTCTGTGTTGCCGTGTTCTCGCTCCCGCTGATGTCACCAGGAGCGCACTGCGCAGTCGCAGACCATACTGGGCCTGCTCAATGCACTCCTGGTGACATCAGCGGGAGTGAGGACACGGCAACGCAGTGGTTTTCAGACTTTAAAGTCTGAAATTCCAGAAGTGAACCGGAGGCAGGGCCGGAGCATTGGGGAGTGGCTGCACGGGCACAAGATGTCTGCGGGGGACCATTAGAAGCTCCGGGTAAGTTCAGTTCATTTTCCCCCGACCCCCTACAGTATCCCTTTAACACAATTTAAAATGCTGCGGACAAACCACTGACTAGTCTGCACAGAATTTTAAGTCACTCACCCAAGGACATGTATAAACCTAACGCAGTCCTTGTTATTGTTCCAATCACACTTTTCATACGATACAACATTTTCCAAGCACAATGCGCAGACATCTATTTATGCTTTAAAATGCATTTTTTTCCCCTGGATTATATATTCTGCAAAGGTTTTGTCTGGCAGGCAGGTTGTTTTATTCAGGGAGTAGTATGTGTGCGCAGACTTCTAAAGTCTTGATGAAATAATTTTTATTTAATGTCACTCAGGAAAGGCAATATAATAAGGCTCAGCGTTTGGAATCAATGACAGGATTTGATTAAAAAGTAGCAGAGAAGGCAACACATTGTGAACAAATTATGTATATGTCAATCATTACTCTGGGCTAAAATGGGGAGTGTGACTTTATGCTGTGATAGCTGCACACTTCTTCTATACGTGTGTCAGACTGGGGTGGGCTGGTAGATGTGACGCTGGGCGCTTACACAACCGAGGGGCTCTGGGATTAATGCTAGGATGCCCAGGGTTAGCCCGCTGCCATGGATATACTTTTGATGGGGTTAGAGCATGTTTAATTGTGGTTATGCTTTATAAAAAACTACAACCTAAATAAGTTCCACTGGCAATATATATATATATATATATATATATATATATATATATATATATATATATATATATATGTACAGGATCTTCTAAAAAAAATTAGCATATTGTGATAAAGTTCATTATTTTCTGTAATGTACTGATAAACATTAGACTTTCATATATTTTAGATTCAAATACACACAACTGAAGTAGTTCAAGCCTTTTATTGTTTAAATATTGATGATTTTGGCATACAGCTCATGAAAAACCAAAATTCCTATCTCAAAAAATTAGCACAGGCTGATTGCCTCCATGCCACGCCGCATTGAAGCAGTAATTTCTGAAAAGGTATTCCCGACCAAGTATTGAGTGCATAACTGAACATAATTATTTGAAGGTTGACTTTTTTTGTTTTAAAAACACTTTTCTTTTATTGGTCGGATGAAATATGCTAATTTTTTGAGATAGGAAATTTGGGTTTTCATGAGCTGTATGCCAAAATCATCAATATTAAAACAATAAAAGGCTTGAGCTACTTCAGTTGTGTGTATTTGAATCTAAAATATATGAAAGTCTAATGTTTATCAGTACATTACAGAAAATAATGAACTTTATCACAATATGCAATTTTTTTGAGAAGATCCTGTACAATCATGATCAAGGGTGCCATAGTGGATAGCACTCCCCCCTCCCCACATTTTCATGGGCTTTCTCCTGGATCGGGTCAGTTGTTAGACTTACAACTAGTGATCATCCTACTGGGGATGAGGGTTAAGGTTAGACATTAGGTGGGGGTATATTTTAGGCAATTAGAGAGAGATTAGGGTTAAGCATTAGGTGGGTGGGTTTGTTTTAGCAGCTTAGGGAAGGTTAAAGGACAACTGTAAAGGGAGGCATTTGGAGGCTTCCATATTTATTTCCTTCTAAACAAAACCAGTTTCCTGGCAGCCTTGCCTGATCTATTTGGCTGCAGTAGTGCCTGAATAATACCAGACACAAGCATGCAGCTAATCTTGTCAGATCTGACAATAATGTCAGAAACACCTGATCTGCTGCATGCAAGTGTGAATAGGTGACAGGTAGTTCATAGTAACATATTGGTGATCAAAATTACCATTATTTTTTTTACTAATGGCACCACTTGGCACCCAACTTGTACGCATTCCTCCAGGCACTCTAGTTTCCTCCTACTTCTCACAGATATACAGATACGTTTTGGCTTACCCACAACACTAGGTTTAGATTATGATGGATGATGGCATGGATTAGATTGTGACGTCCTACAAGCAACAGCTAGGGACATGACTAAGCACTTTGGAAAGCACTGGGAAAGATAGAAGTACAAAGAAAATATTGACTTCCAAACTATTATTCCCAGAGATGACTGATGTGTGTTCACCACCTGTCACCTGCTCCAGTTGACCTGCTGGTGGTTGGAAGTGTCCAGCGTAGGTGGTGGGGTGGTGCCCTCGCCATGCTTGTACACCTGCTAAATGTGACATCCAGCGGTTTTTGGACGTGTATAACAGGAAAGCAAAAAATGCCACCACCACTTACTGCTTTTTGTGTATACTGAAACATAACACATAATTGGAAAATTTCTGATGGTGGTAAGCAAGCATTTCCAAACAAAAACTCACAGCTGTGGACATTGGCCAGCTTTGAGGCAAGGCCACAACGGACATGACCTAGGGCTATAGGAAGCAAGGAGCAGCAGCAGGCTAGTACACTAAGGCAGTTAAACTGCCAAACATAAACTGCAGCAGTGATAAACACAGTCCATGGTTGGCCTGCTTCCACAGGGGAAAGCAGTGGAGCACTGGTCCTGTGCTCCACCTCACCCCCCCCCCCCATTCTGTGCTGTGTTTCCTCCCAGCACAGCACAGAATGGGGGGGGGGAAGAGTACACAGGATGGGGGAGCACAATACAAGAGCACAGGACCAGGAGAACAAACGGGACATGGGCACACACAGGACGGGTTTTGCACAGGACAGGGCGGTTGTGGGAGAGACGGGGTTGTTGACAGTGGGCCTTGGGCAGTAAAATGTCCAAATTCGTCCTTGGCTGTGGACAAGTGACTCCGGACTGGGAATGCAGGAATAAGGTCCACACATGCCCAATAGGACTAAACTGTTCACGCATGGCTTGAAATCTTTCCATGTGTGATATCAATCCGGAATCGGCCTAGAGACACCACCTCCGCAACCTGCCTGGCCACCTCCAAAATGTAATATGTTGCCCCCCCTCCCAGGGGCACATACGGTGTAAATTTTTACCTGTCCCATGTGCGCAACTCCCTGCTCATCCACCATCACTTCCATGTCTGCAGTTGGACCACGTGAGGCATGTGCGCTGTACCATGTGCCTCGTGCCATATGGAGAACAGCAGAGAGGGTTGGGAGACTCACCAGCAGGACAAGGGAAAATATGCGCTGCACACGGGGATCGGGGAGGGGGGGGGGGCATTTTACACTTCGAGGGACATAACAGAAGCAGGCGGTTCAATACATGCATCGCTGATTCGCTATATCAAATATCTTTACTGCTACGCACCCACCATGTTAGGACATTTTCCAGCATGTCTGATTGATACATTCAATAGAATTTGGGCCAAAATCGGTTGAATCATTAATCAGGCATGCTCGTTGTGGCACCAATCTTTATCCGATTTTTTTTTAAATTATCATATCGGATGGTCGATTGGGCCACAACATCGCTAGATGAATGTGCACCGTTACTGTTCATTATATATGCCAATTCCAGTTCCTGCCAAAGTAAAAAATCCATAATATGAATTTTCAGCCCATCACTTAGAATCCCAATACGAACTCTCATTTTCAAAAGTACAATTTGAGCATTTCCTCAGAAACAATCCCTTAAAACGTATCCATGACTGGTTAGCGGTTTCTACAATCTATAACTTTCACAGCTCTGTCTTGGAGAAATTCTTGAATACGGTATAGGCCTTTTTTTTTTTGCTTGTTAGCATTGACAAGGTCACCGTCTGTCCCGGCAGCCAATCCTATGCGCAGCGACCATTGTGCGAGGCGGTGGTGAAATGTTGCTTCTTCTGTCAGTGCAGATTTTTTTGGAAGTTTGCCTATGGTGCTCTGTGATGTTAAAACGTGCAGAAGGCTCATGGCTCCCTATGGAAAATGGTTTTGAAATTAACAATCTAGTACCTAAATTTATACATCGCTTGAGACATACTGTAGTTTCTTTCATATTTAATTTTTAGAAGAGGAATGTTACAGCTGCTAAAATATCCAGAGCAGCAGAATTATGTCCAAATAACCTTTTTTTATGCTCGTCTTGTTAAATAGCAATATTTAGTCTAAAGCCCCAGTTCTGGCATTTGTTTTTACATCCATTTAGTTGAACACCATCTTATGTTAATTATACATACCCCCTGAAAATAAGCCCTACCCTGAAAATAAGCCTTAGCTGGAAGTTTAAGCATGCTTGAAATATAAGCCCTACCCTGAAAATAAGCCCTAACGGAAGTTAAAAAGGAGGAAGAAATGGGCAGCAAGTGGGGACAAAGCGGTGCAGTTAGGATTGGGCACCAGTCCTCTCATCCCAGCACTCAGCAAAGGCTATCAGCTGTGTGCAGGGATGACAGGACCAGTGTCTGATCAGTACAGAGCATACCTTCAAATCCAGGAACAGAACAGTACAAAAGAACAGGAAATGTTCTGCTGAGAGACACTTCCTGATAAGACATCCCCTGAAAATAAGCTCATCTTTTTAGAGTAAAAAAATATGTAGGAAACTGTCACTGTCTTCTAAACACGGTAGAAGGTAGAGTAGTCAATCATGCCAGTCATTGGGTGGGACATATACATACTTCCGACAAAAGAAGGCGTACACATTTGCATTTCCTGATTGTTAGAGGTACTAAAATACTGAAGGGCCATTAAAATTAGGAAAGAATAGTGATGATGATCGTAATCTGACAATTACGAAAAATTTAATTCACAAGGTTTGGGGTATACTGTAAGTAGTTAACCAGGCAGGTTATGATGCAAAATAGCTAATCTATTTTTTTACTCACCTGGGGCTTCTACACAGCCATCTCAGTCCCTCACCGCAGCCTCTGTCCTCTTCCGTGTCCTCGCTGGCAACCCATAATGATGGCGATCCACCGGCAGGGTTGGCTCTTTTGCACCTGCAGTGTCATCACGTCATCTGGCACACACTGCGCCTGCGCACAACTATTGGTGCAAAAGAGCCAACCCCACCGGCGGGTAGCAATTATTGCGGCCAGCCAGCGGGGACACCGAGGAGAACGAGGGCTGCGGCAAGGGACAGATGGCTGCAAGGGTCTGGAAGAAGACCCAGGTGAGTAAAAAATAGATTAGCTTTTTTACATCAGAAGTACTTTAACCTTCTGGGGACCGCCGTAGGGTACAGTTCTGACCCGACGTTGATTCTAAAGAACCGTCCCGACGCGATCGTGCGCACCCGAGAGGGTAGATTAAGCTGTCATATGATAGCTGGCATCTCCACTCAGTGATCAGCAGCCATCGCCTATGGCTGCTGATCACGTGATCACTACGATCGCCGTCGGATCGTAGTGATCACTTTGACAACGGCAGCGACAGGGGGGGAAAGAAGAGGATCCACTCACCTCCCTGCTGTTCTAGCGACAATCGGCGCCCCCTCTGCTCTGCCCAGCATTGCTGCTCCATCTGACGTCAGCGCCGGGTCCCCGCTTGATGACGTCATCAAGCCGCGACCCGACCTGAGCGTCATTTGGAGCGGAGATGCCGGCGGGAGAAGAAGGGGGCTACTGCGGCTCATCGCTGGAGCCTGGAAGGTGAGTGATTACTGCTGCACACAAAGATGCCCGTACACACTCAAAAGATCATTATCTGCAAAAGATCTGTTCCTGCAAAATGCATTCATAGTCTATGATATCTGCAGATCCTCATACACACCTTGTTTAACAGACAATCATCTGCAGATCAGATCCACCAGGATGGATTTTCAGGGTCCATCTGAAAATGGCGCAGGGAGAAAAATGACGCACCGTTCTGCCGATAAATGTATCATAAAACGATATTTACCGTTTTAATGTAAATACATTAAAACAGTAAATAGCGTTTTATGATACATTTATTGCAGAGCGGTGCGCCATGAAAAAACACACAGGGGCTGCTAGTAAAGGCAGCGGGGGTCGGGGCAGAGAGAGGCAGCGGGGGTCAGGGCAGAGAGAGAGAGGCAGCGGGGTCGGGGCAGAGAGAGGCAGCTGAGATCGGCTTAGGTCGGGGCAGAGAGAAGCAGCGGGGGTCAGGGCAGAGAGAGGCAACGGGGGTCTGGGCAGAGAGAGGCAGCTGGGGTCAGGGCAGAGAGACAGCTGGGGTCAGGGCAGAGAGAGGCAGCTGGGGTCAGGGCAGAGAGAGGCAGCTGGAGTCAGGGCAGAGAGAGGCAGCGGGGGTCTGGGCTGAGAGAGGCAGCGGGGGTCTGGGCTGAGAGAGGCAGCGGGGGTCTGGGCTGAGAGAGGCAGCGGGGGTCTGGGCAGAGAGAGGCAGCGGGGGTCAGGGCAGAGAGAGGCAGCGGGGGTCAGGGCAGAGAGAGGCAGCTGGGGTCAGGGCAGAGAGAGGCAGCTGGGGTCAGGGCAGAGAGAGGCAGCTGGGGTCAGGGCAGAGAGAGGCAGCGGGGGTCTGGGCTGAGAGAGGCAGCGGGGCACTGGAGGGCAAAGGCATCAGGGGTGGATGTGTGCAGAGACATACATTACCTTGTCCTGGGCAGCCGATCGCTCCTTCCCTCCGCTCCTGCTCTTCTTCTATTTGTTTGCTGTAGTCCTGCAGCCGGCCAATCACCATGCGGAGACTGAAGCTATATGGTGATTGGCCGGCTGCAGGACTACAGCAAACAAATGGAAGAAGTGCAGGAGCGGAGGGAAGGAGCGATCGGCTGCCCAGGACAAGGTAATGTATGTCTCTGCACACATCCACCCCTGATGCCTTTGCCCTCCAGTGCTCCGCTGCCTCTCTCTGCCCCGACCTAACCCGACCCCCGCTGCCTCTCTCAGCCCAGACCCCCGCTGCCTCTCTCAGCCCAGACCCCCGCTGCCTCTCTCTGCCCTGACTCCAGCTGCCTCTCTCTGCCCTGACCCCAGCTGCCTCTCTCTGCCCTGACCCCAGCTGTCTCTCTGCCCTGACCCCAGCTGCCTCTCTCTGCCCAGACCCCGCTGCCTCTCTCTGCCCTGACCCCCGCTGCCTCTCTCTGCCCCGAGCCCCGCTGCCTCTCTCAGCCCAGACCCCCGCTGCCTCTCTCAGCCCAGACCCCGCTGCCTCTCTCTGCCCTGACCCCCGCTGCCTCTCTCTGCCCCGAGCCCCGCTGCCTCTCTCCTCCCTCTGCATTTGTGAACACTTATAACACTATTTAGCGTTATAAGTGTAAGGTCCACTGCCTGCGCCATTTTTTAACACTTATAACGCTAAATAGCGTTATATAATGTAAGTGTATGAGGCGCCCTTTTCATTCCCCTGGCGCTGTGCGCCATTTTTAATTGTCACAGGATTTTCAGATCTGCGGATGATTGCCAGATATGCAGATGAAGTCTGTTAAACAAGGTGTGTATGAGGATCTGCAGATATCAGACTATGAATGCATTTTGCAGGAATGGATCTTTTGCAGGAACTGATCTTTTGCAGATAATGATCTTTTGAGTGTGTACAGCATCTTTGTGTGTAGCATTTTGCAAATATTTTATCTGATGGGGAGTTCAGCTCCATAGAATAGACTGTGTAGAGTATGGCTCTCATACTACATGGAAGGGGGTAAAATTGGTCTGTGATCTTGCCTTTTCCAAAGACTTTTATCTCAAGTGTGTATGAAGCATTAGACCTGCATTCATTATTATCCAGTGAAATTACTATTATTGTGTCCTTACTCAAGGCCGGATTTATACTTTATCTGTTCTCAGACCATTTTTTTTTGTGTAGTTCCCCTTCCATGTGCAACAGTCCTTTCCTATTCCATGTGTAGCCTTAACTTCCACATATAACATCCTTGTACAGCATCCTATTTCCATATATCACTTACCCCTTGCCAGATTTCAGCCTCCTCTTCCATATCCAGCAACCAATCTTCCATGTCTAAGACAGCAGGTGCTCAAGACCTGGGCCTTTGTGGCCTTTACAGAACTTTGCCCTGTGCTGGCTCATTCTCTACTACTCGGGCCATTGACATTTGTCGTTTTTCTTTTTACCAAGAGAGGTGTATAGCACCCCCTAAACATGCAAAAATTATTTTATAAACACCTCTGTATGTCTTTCAAATATTACAATCAACACTAAGATGATAAATCTACTTTAAAAGAGTCAAGTGCTCTCTAAACTGGTCATAGATGCCTCTGGGGTAGACCTACTACTGGTTGAGAACCTGTTTGGTATTTTGCTGATCTTCTCTGGAGCTCAGCTTAGCAGGCAGCCAAACTGAGCCATGCGTAACCAGCAGCTGGTTCTGTTTATAGGTCATAAATTACATTTTACATAAATGTTTCCCCTTTTGCGGCTTTCCATCATTGTGTTGCCATCTACATACAAATATGCTTAGCAAAAACATATGCATAGAAATGCAATATTATTCTAATGGTAGATGCCAATGTGCATGCCACGTGCAATCCATCACAGACGCCAGGTAATCAAGGTTAGCACTCTCCAAGCCTTGCATGTGTGCGCTACTGCTGACAATTATTTATTTACTCATTTTAATAATCGGATTTGCTTTTTGTATCTTTTATCACAATGCACGTGAAAGCGAAGCGCCCAGGGAAACGGTGGAGCGTGAGGTTGTCTGAGGGTGTCTCTATAAACGGGTGGCTTACGTCTTACCCATAAATGACACAGCTTGTTGTAATCAACACCTTGTGAAATAATATGACGATTATCCGCATTAGAATGCACGGATGCCAGATTTTTGATGCTCAGGATAATCATTTGCTGATCATCTTGAAGGAAAAATACGGTAGCATTAGTGCAGATGTCACAAAGGTGACTGTTCTAGTTTAGATCATTAGGCTTGTTTGTTTTCAAAACATTTTATCGGAAACCTTCAGTTTTCAATAAAGTATATAACCATCGAACGATAATACAGTGTGCTCTACTCACCCAGCTTAGTACTTTGGTGAGCAGAATAGACTACACTTTCATATTAGAAAGTAAATTACCAAAAAAGCAGGTAAAATAATGCATAAAAGAAAAAGAACAAAAAAAAGAAAACTAAATTGGCCTAATGTCCTCCATTCATGGAACATTCATGTCCTCCATTCCATGGAACAGCGCAAGATGCTCAGCTGTAGCTAGAGATAGATGAAGATGAAATGGGCTTTCCCATGCTTGCCAACTTATATTTTTGGTACAGACAGCAGACAGGAAGGAGATCTGAGCAAGTGGAAACCAGAACCTTGAACATCCATTATGCCCAAAGTATCTGTCTAGTTTGGCCTGTGGATGGTCATGTTGCAGCCAAATGACATGACTGCACATTGATTGCTCTTAATCCTTTCCCCAGAAAGCATCAACAGAGTACCTAAGCAGCTTGGGATGACCCCAATCCACTAGGAAAGTCCTCCGAAAAGCCCTCCTACTAAAAAGCAATGCTTCGTGTGATTTGCCCCCTTAAAACAGAGATGCTCAATTAGAGCTGAAGCTTGTGCTCTCCTATTTTATTTGATGCCTGCATCGCCATTCTACACCAAATAGTTTTCGTTCGATTTCAGTTGAAAAATTGCAGCTGCCATTTTAGCCATGTTATAACCTCCGGGTCACCCCTGTCTTCTCTGTTAGGGCTCTTTCACACTACAGGCAGCAGAGAAAAGGCTAAAACGCTGCGTTTTGGCTGCTGGCGTTTTCAAGGCGTTTTTAAGGCGTTTTAACGCCCATACATTAGTATCAATTGTAATGAGAAACGCTGCGGTAGGCCAAGAAAAAGCGCCTGGGAGCGTTGAAACGCAACGCTCAAACGCTGCGTTAAGTGTGAATAGTAAAATGAAAGTCTATGGACTTTCCCTTTACCTAGGAAAACGCCAACTTCGGCCGTGGCGTTAAAACGCCGAAAAAGCCCTCTGGTGTGAAAGGGCCCTGAGAGAAGTGCATCACTGAATGAAGCAGGAAGAGGAAGTGACACGCATTGCCATTGCAAGAGGCTCCTCCAGAGGGGTCATAGCACAACTTTGTTGGAAGTCGTCTGGCTTAAAGGCATACCCATGAGAGGTGCTCGGAGTCCCTTTAACTGAATGGCATAGAAGTAATGGAGTGTCTCTGATATCCACCCATGTGTGTTCATGGCAAACAAAGAAGTCCTTCATCACAATGCGTCCTTGTAAAAAACAAAAAATCAAAAACAAAAAAAGAGGCCCTTTCTGTAAACAATAGCATACAATCATGTTACTGTACAAAGGCAATGTGCATACGCTTCATTAAGCTACACTAACAGGGGCATTACTGTCAGAGGTTCTGTTAAATACACCCTTGTTTCTAGTGGAGTGGTTTTAAGACCATAAATCCACAAAAACTTATCAGAGAGGGTCATGATGAAGGGTCTAACCACAGGCTTGGTTGGATCGGTGTGCAAATACATAATACAAGATAGAACTTCCCGGTAATGTTCATTATGTATTTAAACACTGATCGAACCACATTATCTCTTAGCCCCTGATTAAGCTTTTATAGTGAAATCAGTCGGGCATGGCAGACTGAGGGTTGGATGGTGTCCTGCAATCTGATACGCTGTTAATTCATCTGGGTCCCTGTTGCAAGGGCCCTTATGTGAGTGGATGTTTTTAAACGTTTAATGCTTTTTAATAAATGTGAGATCGTTACTGGTACACCTAGAAGTAATTTCTTATGTTTTATTTGCAAATGTTGAATCTGCTGCTAGGTGTGGCTGTGGAGTGTGGACATAATAGAAGAGGGATCAAGCAGGAGATATGGATGCTGGTCCATATAAAGCCTGGATAGACCCTGTAATTCAGGTCTATAGCATTTGGTAAGCGTGTCCACAATCACTTTGGTGTGGTGGTGGATATATAAGGTCAGTGCTGCAGATTGACAATTTTTACTCTGGAAGTGCATATATTTTAAAGATTGTGTTGCAAATATTCCAACAAACGTTTCTAATGCAGTTCTGCAGTTCATGTTTGCTGTGTCTATTTTAGTTGAGGCCATAGGTGTTTCGTACTTCTTGGACAGCACACCTGTCTTGCTTCAACGGCTGTGCCAGGTCTAGCCTGTGTGGCTAATACAGACTTGATGGAAACAGAAAGATAAAGATGACCAGCACTTGCCAATTCTTAAAAAGCAGGGTATTTATTCACAAAAAAGAGTGAATAAAAGTAGCCATGACATCCGGACTCCCTGAATGTAACTATAGCTCTTGATAGTAGATATAGCTCTTAGCTGCATACAATAGAATGAGGACTTCCTCCAGAATAGGTTACGCCTCCATTGCAGCCCAATTCTAGTCACAACGGACTGTCGCCGTTTCGAACGGATAAACCGCTCTTTGTCAAGTGAAAGCATGTTTTTCTTGCTTTCACTTGACAAAGAAAGCATGCTTTCACTTGACAAAGTGACATTCAATAAAAATGTGTTTTCCTACTTTTTATTACTCATGCACAAAAGCAAATATGATAAGGTCCCGTTCACATCACAGAACACAGGCGCGTTCTGTTCAGAACACAACGCACAGGAACGCACGTCATGTGCGTCTCTGTGCGTTGCATGGCTGATCCCATTCACTGAAAGTGAATGGGACAGCCACTCGTTTTTACAAAAAATGCGTGCAGCATGCGTTCCCGGACTGCACAGGTCCGGAACGCATGCAGTGTGAACATCAGACATTGCAGTCTATGCAATGTCTGATGTCGTGCGTGTCGGCCACCTGCACGCGTTTCCAAAACGCGACTGGAAACGCGTGCAGTGTGAACGGGGCCAACTGTATAAGTAATATTGTCTGTTTACAAATTACAAGTTTCCAAAGTGTAGTTTATCTTGCCCTGAAAGCTGCCATTGCATTTTATTCAAACTGCTTTTTATTATATATTACCATCTTCTAATTAGCTGTTCTGAGCTGTTTGTGTGCTTGAAGCACAGAGAGCTTCACAGAGAGCTCCTTTTCACTTGTTACACTGTGTTTACACACATATATCAACATTGGCATGCAAACAAAGATACTGTTATCTCCAGTTTGGATGCAGATTTGAAGTTAAAGAGCAGAACAAAGTGCTTTGTTTAACCATTTCAGTGATGTTCTGCTAAAAAAAATTTCTGAGATAATGGCTTTCAAGCTGTGAGGAATCTTTTAGAGCAAAGTAGAAATGCTGACTTTCAGACCACTTTAAAGGGAACCTAAACTGACAAGGATATGGATTTTTCCTTTTAAAATAATACCAGTTGCCTCACTCTCCTGCGGATCCTGCGTCTCTAATACTTTTAGCCACAGCCCCTCAACAAGCATGCAGATCAGGTGCTCTGACTGAAGTCAGACTGGATTAGCTGCATGCTTGTTTCAGGTGTGTTATTCACACACTACTACATTCAATGAGATCAGCAGGACTGCCATGCAAATGGTATTTTTTAAAAGGAAACATCCATATCCCTCTCAGTTTAGGTTCCCTTTAACATTTGCAGCAATTTGACAATGGAATGTTTAGAGGCTTTGCTATTAACCACTTAAATTGGCACAAAATTACACAAAAATTATGCAAAATTGCAAAATCACGGTTTCTGATTATGTATACAAATGCAATGAATTATGAATTTTCCCGAAATTCTGCATAACGAGTTTGTATCGCAGTTGTAAGTGTGAAGCTAAATTGCGATTATGCGGAATTCATGCTCATCACTAATAATTGCCAAAACAATAGTCTTCATAGAAACCTAGACGAATTAGAATAATACGTTGTAATGCAAAGTTGCAGCTCATTACCTATTAGCTTCATAGTAAAGCAATAGAGGGGATGCAGGGGTGTCAACCACACTTGGACCCCTGGACCGGAGAGGCACTTCAAGGGCCCTCCTTCAGATATTGTATTGGCTCTTTTTTGGTGCAGTTCTGGTAACAAACACCCCTTTATGTACTTTGAATAGTGATACGCTTTAACAAACTGTTTCCGTCCCCTGCTCACACCCCATGACACTGGCTGTCCTTGGCAGGCTTTGGTGCACCGCGTCAATTGTTATGTATAGAGTACTTGAGGCGACCCACTGTAAATCTCCCACTGGGACCTGGAGCTCCAGTGGGCATATTTTGCATATACTGTTTCTTGTACGGAAAGAACAGTTTCCCCTGTTTTCTGAACTATGTCCTTTTCAACAGAATTTAATTGCATTTCTTGTAACGATTAGACCAAGGTCACACTTACCAGCAAACATGTAACTCTCAACAGCCACTTCACCTGTAATTAAACACAAAAGCATTCATAGCAAAGCTGGGATTCTGAAACACCTATGCATTAATTAGCCTTTTATTTGTTACCAACCATCAAGAACTAATGCAGCTCATCTATGAGTTACATTGTATCCATTTTAATGAAGAATAAAAGCATTTTTTTAATTTTTTTCTCAAAATGTAATTGAAAGGGCAGGTTTGTCTAAGCAAACCCTAATAAATTACACACAAAATGAACAACCGCAAAAAAAGGTGCCTAATTAATCTAAGTAGCCTTCTCTATTAAAGGCCATGAAATATAAATGTATCACTGATCATTCACCACCACGCATGTAAATTGTCTATCCCTAGTAAAATCTCCTAATTTAGAAACAAGAACATTTACATATAAAATGTGGCTTTGAATATTAATTAAATAAAAAATAAAAAAAGTACTTCAATTTAAGGACATTGCTTAATCACCAGGTGACATCCAAATATTTATGACCATAGATCCGCAGCCAATTTTTTTTAGGTATTCAAATATCTAGACACAATTTTTGTATGCATGCAATAAAACCATACTTGAAGTCAGCTGACCGTAAAAGAAAAAAAAAATTCATTACTTTTGGACCAATGCTAAAGGAGTAAAAAAACTGCTGCACCAACTCCTAGATCATCATCTCCTGATTGGTAACCTTAATCTGTCACTGCCCCACAGTCAGGGCTATGGTAGGATTGTGAAGGTGTGTGATGGACAGCTCATGACATGAACAGCACTATATAAATATACAATGATGATAGGCTGCCGGTAAGTAAGTGGGCATAACACCATGCAAAGGCAATTATTGCCTCCCTCTTCATGCCAATGTGACTAAACAGGGACTGGTTTAGACTGATTAGGAGTAGTGATGGTCAAGTAGATGCAAACAACTTCGAGTTGATGCAAATGTATGCAGCTTGAAAATAAACCAATCAATTCCCGCTGAGGTAAAATTTGATTGGTTTATTTTTAAGCTGCATAAATGTGCATAAAAAAATTGCGTACATTTGCATCAACTCAAAGTTATTTGCATCTACTTGAAGGTCACCTAAAAGGAAATATATACATTTGTTCAACCGTTGTTGTTTTTTTTTTTTTTTTTTTTTTTTTTTTTTAAATATTTTTATAAAACCTATACCTAAAGAATAGTACTGTAAATAGTGCTCTTTTAATTGTATATATGAAAAAAATATGCTTGAACTGATGCTGTATTTTGCTCTATACTATTCTGGAGTATAAATGTTAAGTTCAGCTGGCATGCAGATGAAAATAAAAATTCATTATAAAAACAGTGGATAGGTAATATTTATTTAGCATAATTTCAGCAAATTGAATAAATCTTATAACTTTTCCAACAGAGATATATATATTTTTTTTAAAGACACTTTTTTTCACATTTTCCCCTCTTATAGATGAAAATCTTTTAAATGTCTTTTCTGGTTTTCCCTTTGATCAGTATTTCTGGTATAACGGAAAGATTGTATGCAGCATTCCTAGCCGAGCCAGATAAATGTGAAGCCCAAGAAATGATGCACAACAGGAATTGTATAAATGTTACATTACTATGAATTGTGGAGAGACAACTCAGATTCCTGGAAACTTCATCTAGTAGCCTTCTATGACAGCCTAATAGCCTTCGTGCCCAATTCATGAATTCTGCAGACTCTGAAGGCATTGAAGCACTCTGTACAGCTCCACAGAAGGTGGTGCCGCCATAAAAAATTCAAAATAATTAATAATGTGGTGTCTCTTCTTTTTTTTTCCTAGGCATAAATAATGAATAAAGGAATATTTTAAAGTTTAACTATTTGCTTGGAGCAAATTTTATTTTTTAATCAAAACATGCTTTTATTACGAAGTCAAAAAAGGATAGAAGAAAAATAATCGTTAGGATAAAGATATGTGAAGTTTACGAAAAACAAGTGATTATTGATAAAACAGAGAAACCGAGAGCCCAATATAGTGTACTATGTATTGGATCAGGGAGAATTAGTGTGGAGTAAGTATTATACTTACAAACATGGGTTACCGTTTAGGCAACCACTATATAGGCAGGTGGGGAGATTAGACCTGTCCCCACTCAAGATTAAGATGTCGCTCTCTGAAGAAGGAAAGGAGGGTTTGTCACCCTTCCAACCACCAAGGGTGGATATCTTGACAAGTAGATGTACAGAGGCGCCAAAAGGATAAAATATGCTAAAATGTTTAAAATCGGGTGGCGGTGGTGGACCGGCCACTCAGAAATAGACTCGATGCTGTCGCTTAAGATAAAGACAATTTATTCACATACTCCATGAACAGAACCGCAACGCGTTTCACGGGTATATTCCCGCTCCCTCGGGCAATAAACAGACAGGAGTACACTGTAAAGACAGAGACAGATAGCGTGTCCTTAGACCAATGTATATTTGTGCTGATGATTTTTGGTGCATAGTTATGTTAACGTGAATAATGGGTAAACAATGCTGTGTTTAGAGGTATATTGGGAGAGGGGGTGAGGGGCTGTGCGGAGATTGTTATAAGAGTTAAAAATCGTAGTGTTTTTTTCACTACGATTTTTAACTCTTATAACAATCTCCGCACAGCCCCTCACCCCCTCTCCCAATATACCTCTAAACACAGCATTGTTTACCCATTATTCACGTTAACATAACTATGCACCAAAAATCATCAGCACACATATACATTGGTCTAAGGACACGCTATCTGTCTCTGTCTTTACAGTGTACTCCTGTCTGTTTATTGCCTGAGGAAGCGGGAATATACCCGTGAAACGCGTTGCGGTTCTGTTCATGGAGTATGTGAATAAATTGTCTTTATCTTAAGCAACAGCATCGAGTCTATTTCTGAGTGGACGGTCCACCGCCGCCACCCGAATATTTTAAACATTTTAGCATATTTTATCCTTTTGGCGCCTCTGTACATCTACTTGTCAAGTGATTATTGAGACTAGTTTTCACTATTTTTCAATTTTATTTTCACCATTTATTTTAAGATTATACCTCACTCCATTTATGAATGATCATTTAAAGTGGATCCGAGAACTTTTACACATTGCATAATTGTGTTCCTTTCCTTTTGTTTATAGGGCATTTCTCATGCCAAATACTTTTTTGTTTTTGTTTTAATACTCTAATTCCCTATAAACTAAATAAGCCCCACCCACAGTTTTCAGAGAGCCTTGGCAGTAGCAAGGGCTCATGGGAGCTCAGTCTGGGCAGGAGGAGGGGGAGGTATTACTAGCCAGAGAATTTAGAGGCAGAGGGGAGGAGGGAGGAGGTGGGAATAGGTTTTTTTCAGTCTGAGTGCTGATGGTGCAGATAAGCCTGCCTCTGTGTAATGTTTACAAACAACATGGCTGCTGTCATTGTATCACAGGGAGAAATAATCATATTCTATTAAAGCAGTATGCAGACAGATTTGCTGTTTAAACCATCTAAACTTTAGATAAGATATATAGACAAGTTACTTGTTATAGTTAGTTTTTCATCTCGGATCCGCTTTAAGCAAGATCTTAATCCGCTCTCTCTCTCTCTCTCAATCTCACATTACAACATTCCGTATGGAGGCATATTGTTATGGCACCGGGCAGTTTGGCACAGGGTGAGCCGAATTATGGCTTTCCCTGCAGCATTTAATACTATTCCATGCGGAGGAAGATGTAAATCGGAGTCTGGCAACTGCCAGAGCCCCAAATTACAGGGGGCGCAGCATAGCAATGCTGCTATGACGGTCCCCAGCTTCGGCACTCGGTGCCGGGTGCCAAAATGAACTAATCCAATTCAGGACATAGACTGCAACTCCTAAAATTTCCATTTGATGTTCTCGGGTGGTTTTGCTACCTTGGCCTCTTCCCGTTTATTTCTCTTCTTTTTCTGTTTTTCATTTCCATTCATCTTTTTGTGTTGGCATGAGACACTTCTGGCTCCTATACAATTTATTTTTTCCCTACGTGATCTCCTAGGAGATAATTTTCATATTCTCTTTAAAATAAATTTTAAGGCATTTTACAATTGACCCAAAAGATGGTAAAAACAAGTACCATCAAAATTATGAGTATTTTCTTGCTTGCTGCTGATGGTTTAAAAAGCCTTTTATGACAAGGTGTGAAAATATCACCTAGGAGAAAAAGGAAATTGAATAAGGGCCCTCATGTGTCTTCTCTATCTTTTGCCTTCTGATTCTCTACATATAGCCCATAATGGTGATATGAACTATAGGGGTACACATTTTGTACAAATGTGTAACTGTTGAGTCTATACATCCTTCTCCCCTCACCAAAGTAAATAACCCCCAAAAAGCACAACTTTTTAATTCTGCAGACATCCTTTTCGGGACACTGCACTCACTAAATGAGAAACGCAAGGCCAAGAGAGTACAGACCTTCATTCATCTTAAAGCAAAACTTTCTTTACTTTCTGTTTTTCAGACAGTATATTTATGTCCTCTGAAAATGAATCTAAAGCCTCGGGAGCCTAAATATGAATCGCTGTCTGCTACTAATAAGCACTGCATATGTGCCTGCAAAAAAATTATTATTGGTAAAGAATAAAAAAAGTCTCTTGTCACGAAAAATAAATATGTATATATGACTTAGATGTCAGAAGTAGCAAGAAACATTAATAGGGCCATAGTTAAAATGTCAAAACTGTCCTGGTCCATAAAGTGAAAACAACCTCTAGTGGTGAAGTGGTTAAAGAGACTCTGAAGTCTCACAAAAATGAGGTTTTTCTTTTAAAACCTCATTAACATTATAGTCTCACCTAAAACGCTGCATTCCCGTGTCTGCAAACCCCCTCGATCAACCCAATACTCACAGGGGTACACGCAGGCAACTTCCGCATAGAGGCAGCGTGCCTCTGCCTCTATGCGTGTCAATCAGTGCCGGATCGCCGCCTCTCCCCTGCCCCTCTCAGTCTACCTTCACTGAGAGGGGCGGGGGAGAGGCGTAGATACGCGCTGATTGACGCGCATAGGGGCGGCAGCAAAATCCACGACCAAGAAAGTCGTGGATTTTGCCTGCCCTGTACCCCCGTGAGTTTGGGGTGATCGAGGGGGTTTCCAGCCACGGGAATGCGGCATTTTAGGTGAGACTATAATGTTAATGAGGTTTTTAAAAGAAAAACCTAATTTTTGCGAGATTTCAGAGTCTCTAACCACTTCGCATTCAGTCGTTTTCACTTTATGCATCCGAGCAATTTTCACCTCCCATTCATTAGCCTATAACTTTATCACTACTTATCACAATGACCTGATCTATATCTTGTTTTTTCCACGACCAATTAGGCTTTCTTTGGGGGGTACATTTTGCTAAGAGCCACTTTACTGTAAATGCATTTTAACAGGAAGAATGAGAAAAAAACAGAAAAAATTCATTATTTCTCAGTTTTCGGCCATTATAGTTTTAAAATAATACATGCCTCCATAATTAAAACCCACGTATTGTATTTGTCTATTTGTCCCAGTTTTTACACCTTTTAAATTATGTCCCTATCACAAAGTATGGCTACAATATTTTATTTGGAAATAAAAGTGCATTTTTTCCGTTTTGCATCCATTCCTATTTACACGCTTATAATTAAAAAAAAAAATTACAAATATTTCATCTTTACATTGATATTTAAAAAGTTTAGACCCTTAGGTAAATATTTACGTGTTTTTTTTATTGTAATGTTTTTGTTTTGTTTTTTTATTAAACATTGCATGTGGGTATTTTTTGGAGGGTGGGATTTAAATTGTCATTTTTAAATGTAAATATATGATTATTTTTATATTTTTTACATTTAGGTGTAGTTTTACTTTTTAGCCACAAGATGGCAGCCATGAGTTTGTTTTCATGACGTCACTCTAAGCGTAACGTACGCTTAGAGGGACGCTAGAGCCAGTAAAAGCAAAGCTTCCGAGAGAAGCTGTCGCTTTTTCTGCGGGGGAGAGGAATCAGTGATCGGGCACCATAGCACGATTCACTGATTGCCTGGCTAACGAACCGCGGGCCAGAAGCGCGCGTGCACGCGCCCAATCGGCCGCGGGAGCGCACATGGCTTCCTGGATGTAACTTTTACTTCCAGGAAGGTTAATTGGTTAACGACTACTGTATTTGAAGTAAAAGTAACTATCTGTTCCTATTTTACCTTTATCTGTTAAAACAGAAACAGTTCTCTATCAGACAGAAGTTGTTTCTTATCAGCTCCTTGTTGGTACAATGGACCTCCTTTAAAGGATTTAAAGGCCTGTACACACGCTCAACAAAACTGCCTGATTGTCGTCCGACTTTTAGTCCGTTTTAGACTGTTGGACGAAAACCAGGCGTGTGTACGCGTGAAAACGACTTGACAATCGACTGATAACAGGTATTGCGCCTGATCTAACTGTTGGATCTATGTTGGCCTACGGTCGACTGATATTGTGCAGTTGGTCCGTATGTACAAGTCGTTTGAACGACTTGTACTTGTTTGTGTAGTCCGTCGTTCCGCTTTCATGCGCAGTATGTAAATAAGTTGGTCATTTATCTGTCCGGACGTGTGGACATACAGGTCGTGCGGTATGTCAGGTCGTGCGGTTCATTGTGTCGTATGAGTGAGTGTTTGTACCTTGTGCATTTGTTGAACGTGTATGTATCTTAATCTACAACTAAAACGGACTAAAGTCAGAAGACAATCCGGCATATTTTTGAGCATATGTATGGGCCATTAGACATTTAGATTAAACACAAAGAAACCCTAAAACTACTTAGGTCTTCCTTTTTGCAAAGGAATGGACATTATTTAGTCTCTACTCTTTGTATTTATTATGTTGTTTTATTTGAAAACTTTTATTCTGGTTTAATTTTTACCATGGATTACCTAATTCTTTAAGGCGACCTTAAAGAGGAGCTGTCAGACATACTATCTCAGAAAAAAACACATATATAAGTAAATAAATACTTGCTCTACTTACATAACATATGTATTGCACTGTCCATGTTTTGATTTTCATATTTTTTTACAGTAAAAAAAGAGAAAATCCTTATTAGGATTCTCTATCTTGACTGTGTCTTTTGAAGCCAATCCTGATGTCATTTCCTCCTTTACTTTCCTCTACCTGATTGTGTATGCATTGCCCGCCCTCATCCCAGTCTTCAGGCACTCCCACCCAGCTCTGGAATAGAAAGTGCATTGTCTCAGCATGAGAAATATTGGCCAATCAGAGTGGAACAAAGGTGTGGGAGGGGAAAATAGGACGGCAAGAGGCTTCAGCCAATTAGGCTGCATTAGTTAAGTCTAAAGGCACAGTAAAGAAGCAAAAAAAGACAACCCAGCATGCCCTGCAACTTCCTTTGCGTGGCCGATGTACCAAATAAGAGCCACAGAAACTGGGGAATGTTGATTTATGGATAAGAACGTGAGTGATTTTTAACTTTTGGATTGCCAGGTTAGCCTCCTTATTTATTGTTTACCAGATAAAAATAAAGATTTGATTTTATGCCCTGACAGTTTAACTTCAAATGAGTGATTTAACTCATATTATCTCCTTTTTTATGGTAACTTGCTACACTGCTTGGGGCTGTATACTGCTATTTATTTAAAGAGTAAGTTTTAATTTTAAAGCATTTATCAGACTTCCATCCTTTGTGCTGTTACTGTAATAACCAGCTATTTGTAGAAGGCAGCAACTAATCAGCAGTAAGGAAAGCTGATTAGTCAGAGCTATCAACCAGTTATAATGTCAAATACTTGACATTAATGTCAGTTACTTGACATTGTTCATGATTTGATCCTCCTGCATGTTGTTGTAATTCTGTGTATGCATTCCTATGGAAGCTTTGGTTAACAGTAGAATTGATATATTTATTCAGAAATTCTCCTCAATGAGAATCAACAGAGAATTATGTGGTAAATTCAATAAGGTGACTGATTTGTAATGTTCTAACTAGCTGGTCATGATTAAAGGGGCACTACAGCGAAAAACTGTACAATTTAAAATATGTGTAAACATATACAAATAAGAAGTACATTTTTTTTTCCAGAGTAAAATGAGCCATAAATTACTTTTCTCCTATGTTGCTGTCACTTACAGTAGGTAGTAGAAATCTGACAGAAGTTACAGGTTTAGGACTAGTCCATCTCTTTTATAGGGGATTCTCAGGGATATATTAATTTTAAAAGCACTTAGTGAATGGCAGTTGCTCTGTCCAACTGCCAAAAAACTGTGTAGCGAGCAGGGAAGCTGGCCAGCATCATTGTTTAAATCCTTTTTAGGGAATATCTTTATAAAGAATAAAAGCCTTGCTGAGAAGCCCCTATGAAGAGATGGACTAGTCCAAAACCTGTCACTTCTGTCAGATTTCTATTGCCTACTGTAAGTGACAGCAACATAGGGGAAAAGTAATTTATGGCTCATTTTACTCTGGAAAAAAATGTACTTCTTATTTGTATATGTTTGCACATATTTTAATTTTTACATTTTTTCGCTGTAGTGCCCCTTTAATGATGAACCATTATGGCCATGTTTGTTTGGCCATTATTTTTGTGAAAATGTCATTTTCGCACACATGCTTATATATTCGTAAAAATATATGGGCATGAAAAAAAACACCTTTTTGTCAAATGCATTGAAGTCAATGTGCATGAGAAAACACTAGTGAGGGGCATAGTAATAATTTTTCATCAACATTCCCAATGATGCCAAATCACAATGCAAAATGTCACACATAATCATAATTAGAATGTGTAATTATGCATTGACTAGTCATTTTGCAAAATATGTGAAAATGTGTTTTCTCATGCTTATTGACTTAAATGCATTTGGTGAAAATGAATTTTCACACGCATGCCCTTAAATGTTCTATCAAATACTCATCTATGCAAAAATATGTTCAAAAAGCATTAGTCAATTTTGTGAATGCAATTTTACATAATTTGATTTTTTTAAGTATAAATACAAAATCTTTATTACAGTAAAGATAGCAATTAAACAAATGATGCTTGAATTCACAAAAACACTGTTCTCAATTGTGATTAAAGCAGACCCAAAGCAAACATTTTTTTTAATAAAAAATATTTAGTTGACACATACAAAGATAAATAAACACTCCTTCAAGCCTATGAGCATTTCAGTGCATGCTTTTCACCCTTCTCTTTTCATAACTAGGATTATACTGGGGGCAGCCATTAGCAATTCCTCCATTGCCGGACACCACCTACTTCACAAGTTTGCCGGATTTTGTCCCGGCAATTTGAAAGGAAGGGAGGGGTTCCTAGAATAAATGTAAAATATTTTATATTTGTCATCATGCAACTGAAAAAAGGCTGCTATTTATTATAATTTAGAAAATAGATTTTATTTCTGAAATCTTGTACTTTTAATTTGGGTCCACTTTAATAAATCAAACACATTTTCAAGAAAGTTTCCATTTTCATTTTCAATGTGTATCTTGCGAAAATCTATTATATTTCCACAAAAATATTGAGTCAGGCAAAAATATTTATTTCAATGCGAAATTGACGTTGGTATATATTTGAACTCCTCATCCCTAGTTGTGATCACATGATCATGTGTTACTTCTGTGACCTGTGTGAGATTTGATCACATGATCATGACCAGCCAGCCAATCAAGAGTGTTGCAATTTGCAAATAATTCACCTGAGCAAATCAATCATGTTTCTCCAGGCATTCTCCTCTCCCTAAGAAGAATGTCTGTAGAATAGATTTATCATGTGTGCTTCATAGTTGTACTACTCTGTCATGTCATGACAGAGGTATGTCGCTGAAAATAATAGTGTGATTTGGTAAGGCTGACATGTGTGCGATTGATTTATGTGAAATGTGAGCTCATTCTTTGTGAATATTATGATCTCCTTTGTGAATAATATCCTGACGCTTGCTGTGAATATATTAACATATACATTGCAGCTCTCCTTGGGTATGCATGGTCACCGTCAATAATGTGGGTCACATATCTGCTGTATATAGCGCTGTTCAGGAAGTGCTTACCCCGCAGAAAAAAGCAGGTTACGGGAGGCAGTGATATATAGACAAGGCTTAGCAATACACTTTAACTCAGTAATGTCTACTTAAGAAAAACACAGGTAACAATGAATAACAATGCAATATTCTATTGCTGTAGAAGAAAAAAAAATATTCTAGTGTGGTTGTGGCAATAATTTGATTACGAGGGAGAAGCATATGATGCTTTCAGTGTTTTGAATAATTGAAGGTGCTTTTGTTCTATTTTTAGTTAAGTAATATGTTTTCCATATTTTTTTGTTTGTTTGTTTGTTTAGTTATAGCAAACCTCAAGTGAAAAGAAACGGATTTGTACAGTAAATGTGTGTCTACAGTCCTAATTCTAAATAAGACATTTCTAGAATTCCATAGCTAATTTGTAGTTAGTATTTTAAAGTGGACCCAAATAAAAAATACAAGATTTCAGAAATAAAATCTATTTTCTAAATTATAATAATAAATAGCAGCCTTTTTTCAGCTGCATGATGACAAATATAAAATACTTTACATTTATTGGAGGAACCCCCCCCCCCCCCCTTTCTATTCAAATTCCTGGGATTTTTCCGGCAAACTGGTGAAGTAGATGGTGTCCGGCAATGGAGGAATTGCTAATGGCTGCCCCCAGTATAACCCTAGCTATGAAAAGAAAAGGGTGAAAAGCATGCACTGAAATGATCATAGGTTTGAAGTAGTGTTTATGTATCTTTGTATGTGTCAGAGTGGTGCAACTAAATATTTTTAATAAAAAAAATGTTTGGTTTTGGTCCGCTTTAAAGGGACACTTAAGTCAAACAAAAAAAATTAGTTTTCCTCACCTAGGGCTTCCAATAGCCCCCTGAAGCTCTCCGCTGCCCTCTCCGTCTCCCTCCGATCCTCCTGGCCCCGCCGGCAGCCACTTCCTGTTTCGGTGACAGGAGCTGAGAGGCTGGGGACGCGAGTGATTCTTTACGTTCCCAGACACATTAGCACCCTCTATGCTGCTATATGGTATATGATATATGCTATGGCAGCATAGATGGCGCTATTGTGGCCAGGAACGCGAAGAATCACTCGCGTCCCCAGCCTGTCAGCTCCTGTCACTGAAACAGGAAGTGGCTGCCAGCGGGGCCAGGAGGATCGGAGGGAGACGGCGAGGGCACCGGACAGCTGCAGGGGGCTATTGGAGGCCCCAGGTGAGTAAAACTCGTTTTTTTTTTTTTTTACTTAAGTGTCCCTTTAAGGCCAAAATCTATGTTTAAAGAGGAGCTGTTAGGTAAGGGGTCTCAGAGAAAATAAACACATATATCAGTAGCTAAAGATTGGCTGTACTTACATTACATATGCATTTCACTGTCCACGTTTGGATTTCACAGAATTTTTATATAGTATATGCAGAGATTGATGCTCCTGACAGCTCATGGCAGGCTCCATGTTTGTCTGTCGTCCTATGAAGCCAAATGTGTCGTCATGTCCTCCCTGTTTCCTGATCACAGAAAAGCTCGTACTGAATAACAGTGTGCAGTGAATATTAATTAGCCATGTGGCTAGGAACAATAGCGGACTCCTGCAGTGTACTCTGCCCGGAGATTTATCAGTGCTACGTGCTGGACTGATTACAAGCTGCTGAAACTCTATCCTGTAACGTCTCATTAGCAGCCGAGGGGAGGGCCCCAGAATGCTTTGCAGTATGGTATGTGGCTTGCGTCCTGCTTGGGTCTAACAGCTTTGCTGATAAGCACACATCAAAGGTAAGAGAGATTTTTATCTTCAGTAATGCCTTTTTGGCTTCCTTCTAAACTGTTTAACACAGGAGAATAGAGGTTTAAATTAGCTTCTGCAGCCTGACAGTTACTCTTTAAAGTTATGAAAATATGGGTATGTTTTGATGTTATTATGCATATTTTGAACTATTGCATAATAATGAGTGAAAATGCTGATATTCTTTTCACAGCCAATTTCACAAAAATAATGTAAAATTTGACTTTTGCGTGAAAATGTTTTTAAAAATAATTTTGTAATACGTTTTTATGGTGACAATTCACAATATGCGAAAACTTACAAAGAATTTTTTTTTTTTTTGCACTCTAGAGAGTGGTTTATGCCAATTTTCATGTTTGAAAAAAAAATTTGTTTCCTTTGACCATATTGTGAAAATACAGTAATATTTTCGTGAATATATTCTTGAAATCGAAAATGGCATTTTCAATGTGAAAATGACTTAGCAATACTGCTATTGAACTTGACCCATATTTCTAAAAGTATGGTTAAGCTGCTGTGGCAATTGTACTGTTGCTTACAGTAACAAGGTAACGAATGTTGCACAGTTATCGCATCCCACGTTACTTAAAGAGACTCTGAAGTCTCATTTTTTACCTGTTATTTTATTTAATCCTGTCCAGCATTATATTCCAAGTGGATTCGCCGCATTCTGGTGGCAGAATGAGTGTTTTAAACCAGAGAAATAGACCTGCAAAGTTCCACGACTTTGCAGGTCACAGATTGTGTTGCCCTGGGGAGGCAGAGCTTTGCGCTGTAGCTCTGCCTCCTATCCAGTCAATCTCTGGGGAGAGGCGGAGGTCTGCGGAGATTGACTGGAGTAGAGGCAGAGCTACAGCGTAGCTCTTTGACCTCTTTCACTGCTTGTACCTCTCTCCATATTACTGGACTATGTATTGTGAATGGATTTTTAAACAACTGGAATAAAGGTGAAATTTTAGCTGGATGTGCACTGCCGCGGTCTTTTCCTTCCACAGCGTAAAGCTCTGCTACTACCTGGAAATAGGATCTGCAGAGCCCAGGAACTTTGCTGGGCTATTTCTCCAATATAAATCACTCGTTTTGCCGCGGGAATGTGGTGAATCCACTTGGAATATAATGCTGAACAGGATTACATTAATAAAAGGGTTAAAAAAAGACACTTCAGAGTCTCTTTAAGTAAAGCGGGTAATGAAAATTAGTGAATGTGTGCAGCATTGTACCTATAAGTAATGGTAAAATTGATGTGACCTCCTGTGCATGGCAACTTTACTGGCTTATGTTTAAGTGGACCTGAACTTATCACGCTGATACGTGAAGAAGGCTAGCGTAACGAGTGCAAATCACTGTACTAGTGAGAATGGCGTATTCAGAGACAGGCCGAGGTCATTCATGTGAGTCAGATGTCTATGGTACAGAAGGGCTTGGCAAAATCATAGTCAAATATCAGGCGAGTCATACACATAAGTCAGATGTCAGTCGTATTTGAAGGATCGAACAGAATCGAAGTCAGGAGCAGTCCGGGTCGTACACAGAGATCAGATGGCAGTAGTGCAGAAGGGTTAGGAAGATTCATAGTCAAGAGGCAGGCAAACGTCGATGCACAAGACTATATACAATATTACAATAATATACAATACTGACTGACTAGAGTACATGTATATCGAGCTGATGCGCAATATATGAAATGTAGCTCTCAAACTCTCAATAGCTAGGGCCAAGAACCAGCGAACTGATTAGTATCAAGGCCAGTGAGCAAATGTCTCACTTGGCCTAAAATACCCGAGAGGTAGAGCAAGAGCCCGCCCCCAGGAGGACAGCCCCTCCTGTCAGACATGCCTCCTCAGCCTATAAAGGCTGCTCTGCCCTGCGCATGTCCGACTGGAGGAACTGCGCATGCGAGCCTGTTGATTGACCGCCGGAGGGACGCCATCGGAAGCCAGCAAAGTGGGAGTCCCTTTGGCGGAGACGCCGCGGGACCCACCGTTGGAAGGTAAGATTGTTACAGAACTCTTGCATAAGACAGAAGGAAAACCTAGAGAAATGCACCGCGTGTATTTAGAGAGTTTAGCCTGTCTAATTCCCCCTTATCTGTGACTAATCACTAGTTGTATTTGATCACTCAGCAGTGTTAGCTGGCTGCAATGGCAGAGGAGCTAATTTGTAAATACAGGATGTTAACAATATGTTTGCTTCCATAAAAGCAGGAAGTAGAAACACTGAAGATTTATTGCATGATTCGTATCAGCTGTAACAAAGAAATATTCTTCTTTAAAGGAGGTTATGCTGTTGCGTATCTTATAGAGCAGAGAGAAGGTTCTGAGTTCAGGTCCGCTTTACTATGGGCCTTAGTATATGGTCCCTGTACTCTTTTTTTCTATTTTGATAAATTATTACTTAAAACTTTATGCACAGTTCATTTAAAAGTAGATGCTGGCAACTGCATAGTTATAACAACAACAACAACAAAAAAAACTGAAAACTGGGGCTTTAAATATATAAAACAGTCAACAACAGCAGCTGGTGAATATTGAATACTGGAAGGAGTATTTGGTGCATCCCTGAACTCTTGACCCTGCGTTCCGCTGGCTCCAAGCTTTGAGAAATTGATGGCCAAGGAGGTGACAGGGATGAGCCAGAGTTCAGCTCCCATTGAGCACTTCACAAAGTCTGCTTCTGGCCTGCTGCAAGAAACCACAGTAGGCTGCAGGAAGTGGATGGATAACGTATTTTACACTTTTGTTAAAGAAAATAAGAACTCTGCAGAATATGAAGGCTACCACTGCAGTTCCCATTTTTAGATTAAAATGATGTCATGGCTGCCATGTGGGGCTATTGGCATCAGTAGTCACTTGGACATATACCTGCAGCAAGCCTAAAACCAGTATAGTAAGATCCCTTGATTTGTATACAGTACATGGTAGAGATGTTTTTAAACAATGGTTTTAAACCTATTTAAGGGAACGGACAGCACAACAGCAAGAGCTTTAGTTTTTATCTTAACAAATACAAAGGTGATGACTAGGCATGGTCGGAAATGCCAATTTCTGACCAGATCAAAATTTCTGATTTCCATGGAATGTTTTTGTTTTGCTATTTTTGGAATCTGCTATTTTTTTTTTATAGATGTCTGCTACTATGCATAATCCGTATTTTTTTCAGTTGGCAACAGCGGAACACTTTTCAAATTCTCTGGCCAAATAATTCTCAGTCTTACGATTTGCCCTAAAATTTTAGAGTTTTGGTGCTCCGGGAAATGCAGCATTCTACAGAATTCTGATTTCTGCTGCAGAAAGCCGACATCTGAAGGAAAACTTGGAAATTGGAATATAGAAGCTCATCTTTAGTGATAAGTGATAATCTAAGTCCTCATACATACCCTAGAGGCAATTTAGCCAAGGCAGCCTTTTCCTACTACCATGGCCAAGAATCTAGATTGTGTACAGGTGTCCCAAATAGTCATTTAGACATATGGCCTTTATACTGATGGATGGAAGGACAGACGAGCTCATTTCACCTGCCGGAAAGTGTTGTATTGTGCACTGCTTCTCCTGCCTTCTCCATTGAACAGTACATGATATGGATTATGCTTAGCGTACTATGCTCGGCTATAGCCAACCAACATTTTTATATAGTGCTCGTTCCCACAGTTTTTCCCTAATGATTTAGCCACACTCATTAGAGGCGGACACTGATTATGCATGTGTACACACCTTATTGCATCCTTATCCTGTTTCCAATGACTACCAATCACGGAATTTACACTGTCAGCTTAATCATGCAACTATTTAAAATGTAATTTATTTATTTTTAGCACTTATTCAACATTTCAAACTGCGGATATTTTTTACTTTATGTATCAGAGCGATTTTCACCTCCCATTCATTCGCCAATAACTTTATCACTTAATATCACAATGAATTGATCTATATCTTGTTTTTTCCGCCACCAATTAGGCTTTTTTTAGGTGGTACATTTTGCTAAGAATTATTTTTTTCTAAATGCATTTTCACAGGAATATTAAGAATTTGGCCATTATAGCTTTAAAATAATACATACTACCATAATTAAAACCTATATATTTTATTTGACCATTTGTCACGGTTATTACACCATTGAAATTATGTCCCTATCACAATGTATGGTGCCAATATTTTATTTGTAAGTAAAGGTGCATTTTTTCAGTTTTGCGTCCATCACTATTTACCAGCTTATAATTTAAATTTGTTTTGTAATATACCCTCTTCACATGCATATTAAAAAAATCAGACCCTTAGGTAACTAAGGTAACTTGTAATTTTTTTTTCATTAAAACATTTATTTGGGTAATTTTTGGTGTGGGATGTAAACAGTTAATTTTAAATGTAATAATGTGGGTTTATTTAATTAAAAATGTATGTAGATGTAGTTTTACTATTTGGCCACAAGATGGCCACAGTGAATTTTTTTTTTTTTCTTAGCCCTGCAAGTGAAGTGTTCACTTTTCGGAAGCATATGAAGGACTGGAAACTTTTTTTTTTCTTTGCTCAGAAAGACCGCAGCCTCTGATAAGAAGCTGTTGGTTTTTCTGACGGGGACTTATATCAATTCACTGATCTCTGGGCTAACGGGGGGGGGGGGGGGGGCGACGTGGGTGCACGCGTATGCGCGCAACAGCGCAGCAGCTGCCCGGACATGACAATCACGTCCAGGCGGCAGGAATGGTTAATATCTAAATGTGTTTAATACTGATATTGGTTCTAAAGCATTTTATTTGTGAACTGTAGGAAACCCTAAAAGAGATTAAAACTTGTTGGCAAATAGTGGATTAACAGCAACAGGACACTTTTATAGCGAATCAAATATACAAATATAGCTATAAACCTATCAAAAATGTACCTGTAGCTGAACATGTAGATTGGAGTACAAAAGTATCACACCCAGAATTTTGTTTATTCTGCACAATGAGACTGATGGTTTTGTGGTTCAAGACCCATTTCTACTCAGCATATAGAGCAGAGGTCCCCAAACATTTTCGGTCAAGGGCCGGGTCAACGTACTTCAGACTGCCGGGGGGCCGGAACATAGATAAAATTATGTTTAAAAGCATTACATTAAATCTGGGTATTGATTCCCCCCAGTCATGCCTGGAGGAGAGCTCCCAGCAGCAGCCATTCAGTTATGCAGCGTCTTTGTGCACCATAGAAGCATACCTAGGTGACAACCTGCCATCCAGCTGGACAGCAGTGTCACCTGATACAGAATTGGGTTAGAAGCCAGCAATGACTTCTCCCTGGCTTTTACAGTTTTTCAATGGGTGGTGCCATCAATGCTATTCTATATGTGGGCCGCTGATATTTAAAGGGGCGCTATGGCGAAAAATTGTAAAATTTTAAATGTGTGCAAACATAAACAAATAAGAATTACGTTTTTTCCAGAGTAAAATGAGCCATAAATTACTTTTCTCCTATGTTGCTTTCACTTACAGTAGGTAGTAGAAATCTGACAGGAGTGACAGGTTTTGGACTAGTCCATCTCTTCATAGGGCATTCTCAGCAGGGCTTTTATTCTTTATAAAGATATACCCTAAAAAGGATTTAAACAATGATGCTGGACAGCTTCCCTGCTCCCTACACAGTGTTTTGGCAGTTTGACAGAGCAACTGCTATTCACTAAGTGCTTTTGAAAATAAATAAATCCCTGAGAATCCCCTATGAAGAGATGAGCTAGTCCAAAACATGTCACTTCTGTCAGACTTCTACTACCTACTGTAAGTGACAGCAACACAGGAGAAAAGTAATTTATGGCTCATTTTATTCTGGAAAAAATGTACTTTTTATTTGTATATGTTTGCACATATTTTAAATTTTAATTTTTTTTTGCCATAGTGCCCCTTTAAGGGTGCAATGGGCCACATCTATCTAAGTTATACATTTTGGTTTGGAGGGCCAGAGAAAAAGCCTCGGGGGGGGGGGGGGGGGCGCATTCGGCCTGCGTGCTTTAGTTTGAGGACCACTGATATAGAGGAACTTGATTAGCCAGGGATGCATTGGAAATCTTCACTGACCTTGATAAATCTGTCACAGAAATACATCAAAGGATCCACAGAGGATAAACATTAGCATGATGTGAGCCAGCCTGTATGAAGAAGTCTGACGAGGGGTGTTCTTAATGAATCCAGAATGACATCTTCCATATTTCTTTTACTTGACGTTTCCTTAAAAATGAGGTTATTATTTATACTGGAGGTGCCTCTCAAAGTATCTATCCTGCTGAATTTTTGTGTATATCGAGCATTACAGTGTCTACGGATACTATAGCCCAGTGTTACCCCTGTGTATTTGCCAAGTGCTATTTTTTGTGAGTACCAGCCTCTCAAATATCCCTGCATATGTATTTGTTAATACTGCACTATTATTATGTATAAAGTCCTTTTAGACAATCGCTTATGCTTTTAATTAGATTTATATAATTTTTTGTTTATATGTTATATGATGTGATCGTAGCGCTGTTTAGGTCTATCAGATGGCAGTTTCGCCATCTAACAGTCTCAGAGCGGCGATTGCTCCACCTTCCAAGGGGAGATGCACGCGCTCCTGCTAGCCCCATTCCCAGCCATTTAGTGTCAACTGGCGTGAAGTGTTCCTGGGGCTGCCGCTGCGTTCACGCCAATCGTCGTGGAGCAGTCGGCAAGCACTCCGGGGTGACAGTAATTGCATGCACTTTAATTGTCTGGTTTGTTTGGTTCAAGTGTTTACTTTAACCCCTTTAGTACCTGCAATCTCTGCCCCTTTAAGGATCAGAGATGGCTGGTACCAGAAACCATTTCCTTCTGACAAATCACTGCACTGAATCCCCACTAGTGCCATCCACACTGCATGCCCATGGCCTCAGGCCACCCACTCTGCCGTCTCTCTGACGGCAGAGCTCTGCGAGCCGGTCAGGAGCCGTCTCCTGACCATTTGATCAATATTAGCCAATGAGAGTTGCTCACAGTGATGACAATGTCAAGAGCCAATGAAATTAGTTCCTGACAGGCTCACGGAGCTCTGCTGTCATAACAACAGCAGGGTGAGTGAGCTGCAGCGGGCAGAGAGCGATGTGATCGGCGGGTGAGGTGAAATCTATGCCCTGGCAGGAATAACCGCATCAAAACAGGGCATAGATTTCAATCACTGGCATCTGCAAGCGGTTAATCTAAAATTTTAAGAGAAACTGAGAAACTCCAACCAAGAATTGAACTTTATCCCAATCAGTAGCTGATAACCCCTTTTACATGACAAATCTATTCCTTTTCACTAACAGACCATCAGGGGGCGCTATATAGCTGGTATTGTGGTGAAACCCCTCCCACAAGAAAAAAGAAAAGTACGTAATTTTGGAGGTTTCCTGTCTGTGAACCTTGCTGCATTGTGGGAAATAGCTGTTTACAGCTGTTTCCAACTGCCAAAAAAGCATGCAGCAGCTACATCACCTGCCAACAGTAAAATGTCACCATGTAATAAATGTCAGAATGTACATCAGGGATTTAAAAGATTTTACAATGGGCAAACACTGACTAAATCACTTATACATAATTATTGTAAAATGAAGCACTTTTTTTATTACATTATTTTCACTGGAGTTCCTCTTTAAAGATGAGTTTAGAATTTAAAAGTGTAATTTTTATAATGCTTCTTGTGGCCTTGCTTCTGTTTCTTTCACTTCATCATCCAGCGAAGCATCAAAGGCTTTTACACAAAACAAAACAAAATTCATACCTACGGTTTTAAAAAATTCATACTTTTCATTTGAATTCTATTGTATGATATTGGGCCAACAATGCATGGCTGCTGTAACATAAAACTGTATAAACCATTTGTGATTCATTTCTCTTTTTACTGTTTCTATTTATTCTCCATCATTGTCTCAGCTTGTACACTTGTACAGACTCTGCAGAGAAAATTCAATGTTTTATTTAAGAGTGACTCAAATGCAAAATGTAAAAGGGAATTTATTATTTAGGCTGTACCTATTTCATTAGCTGGGGTATTCTGGGTATTCTGGGCTGCACTAAAAAGCCTTGTAGAAAGTTAAACAGCGATAATAAAAATAAAAAAGGCACCCCAACAACAATGCACAAATGTAGAGAGCCATATTTCTACTAGTCGGCTGGGAGAAAAAAGGGGAGAGTGGATACTGCAGGTATACTTTAAAGTGGGATTATACTCCCAAAACTTAAATTTCAGTACCTACTCATAGTTACATCAAAGAACATTTGAAAGCATTCCCTGGTTATCCCTGATTGTAAAAAAGTTTACTTTCACTGCAGAAAGCAGTATAGGCTTCCCTCTTTTTTTGCAGAAGTGACTAAGCTGTTGCCAGGGTCCAGGGTGATGGGTTTATTCAGCAGCGATAGGGAGGCAGAGTGATTCACCCGGCAATAAATGCATTTGCCGACTAACCAGAGATAAGCAAGCGTCTACTGTTTTCTGCCATAAGGTTAGGTTCACAGTGGTCAGTTGCATAACGCATGTGTTATGAGTGTGAACTGCAATGGAGACTGGGCATAGACTTTAAAGGAGAACTGTAGTGAGAGGTACCGTATTTTTCGGACCATAAGACGCACTGGACCATAAGACGCACCCAGGTATTAAGGACAAAAATCAAGAAAAAGATATATAACTAAACCTAGGTGCATCTATGGTGCAAGGGTGTCTTATGGAGCTTACCCCCAAGCTAGCTCTATCTCCTAAGCTACATTGCCCATTTAAAGTAACCCCTCACTTCAACTTCCTCAGCTCTAATAACCCCACCTGCCTCCCAGTTACACTGGCACCCCTCCCCTCCCCCTTAGACTTCTGTATCCCTTGGCAATAACAGGGAATAGCACAGTCCCTCCTCCTGTGGCCCCCGGCAGCCCAGAATTAAAAAAATACCTGTTCCATTTTGTCCTCTCCCCTCTCCTTTCCTGTATCCCATGGCAACTAGCCAGTAATGAAAAAAAAAAAAAAAAACACTTTCCCCGCAGCAGCCCCTTTCCCGATACATCGTTTAGAGGCCCAGAATCCAGAGAATAGCAAATACAACTTTCTTCGCAGTGATCCCCGACCATCACCCCCCCCCCCCCCCCCCACTGAGTCTCTTGTTGCCTCCAACAACAACACAATAGCCAAGTGTTACAACCGGAGGGCTCCAATGCCGCTATATGCAACTCTAACCCCACTGGCAAGTGCAGAGTCTGAAGCGCTACAGCGGAAGCCTAATTATCTGATCCAGCCGCCGCGATCGTCCATCTTGTGTCCTCCCATGCTTGCCGCCTCGCGTTGGTGTCCTCTCACTGCGTGACCCGACGGTGTGTGCCATCACGTGACCTGACTGCACACCGTCGGATCACGCAGTGAGAGGTCACCAATGCGAGGCTGCAAGCATGGGAGGACACGAGATGGACGATCGCGGCGGCTGGATCAGGTAATTAGGCTTCCGCTGTAGCGCTTCAGACTCTGCAATTGCCAGTGGGGTTAGAGTTGCATATAGCGGCATTGGAGCCCTCCGGTTGTAACACTTGGCTATTGTGTTGTTGTTGGGGGCAACAAGAGACTCAGTGGGGGGATGGGCAGGGATCACCACGGAGAAAGTTTTATTTGCTATTCTCTGGATTCTGGGGCTCTAAACAATGTAGCGGGAGAGGGGCTGCTGCGGGGGAAGTGTTTTTGTTTTCATTACTGTCCAGTTGCGGGAAGTTAACTGCCACAGGAAAGGGTTTTTTTCCTCCTTAATCCTACCGTTGCGGGATACAGTAGCCTTGACAGGGACTGCTGCGTGTATCCTAGTGTCTTTGTGCACTTGATGGGGACTCCTGGCACAATCCAAAATTCACTATTCGGACCATAAGACGCAGTGACTTCCCCCCCCCCCACACACTTTTGGGGAAGAAAAAGTGTGTCTTATAGTCCGAAAAATACGTATGGAGGCTGCCATATTTATTTCCTTTTAAGCAATACCAGTTACCTGGCGGCTGGCACTGGCAGCTCTGCTGATCTAAAAGGCTGAGGAAGTGTCTGAATCACACCAGAAACAAGCATTCAGCTAATCTTGTCTTTATCTGTCAAAATTGTCAGAAACACCTGATCTGCTGCATCCTTGTTCAGGGCCTATGCCTGAAAGTATTAGAGGCAGAGGATCAGCAGGACAGCCACGCAACTGGTATTACTTAAAGAGACTCCGTAACAAAAATTGCATCCTGTTTTTTATCATCCTACAAGTTCCAAAAGCTATTCTAATGTGTTCTGGCTTACTGCAGCACTTTCTACTATCACAGTCTCTGTAATAAATCAATGTATCTTTCCCCTGTCAGACTTGTCGGCCTGTGTCTGGAAGGCTGCCAAGTTCTTCAGTGTTGTGGTTCTGCTATGAACTCCCCCTTCCAGGCCCCTCTATGCACACTGCCTGTGTATTATTTAGATTAGGGCAGCTTCTCTCTTCTCTCTTATCTTTTACAAGCTGGATAAATCGTCCTCTGAGCTGGCTGGGCTTTCACATACTGAGGAATTACAGACAAGGGCAAAGCTGTTTGCAGGAAGAAAAGAGCAGCCTGAAACTTCAGTGCATGAGAACTGCAGGGGGAAAGAAACACACAAATGATCTCTTGAGATTCAAAAGGAAGGGTGTATACAGCCTGCTTGTGTATGAATGTATTTTCTATGTGTGGACATACTGTACATCAACCTACTTCCTGTTTTGGTGGCCATTTTGTTTGTTTATAAACAAACTTTTTAAAACTGTTTTTAACCACTTTTAATGCCGCGAGGAGCGACGAAATTGTGACAGAGGCTAATAGATGTCCCCTAACACACTGGTATGTTTACTTTTGTGCGATTTTAACAATACAGATTCTCTTTAAATAGAAATAAATATGGCAACCTCCATATAGCTCTCACTACAGTTCTCCTTTAATACAAAGCATGCAGCGAGTTAGAATAATACAATCTGTTACAACGTAGCACTGTAAGCAGGCCCATAGAACTGTATAGTTAGTGAGTTGACATGCAGAATAATTCTGCAACGCAACTGAGCACTGTGAAATGGCCCTTAAAGAGAATCTGTATTGTAAAATTCTTACAATAAAAAGCATACCAATCTATTCATTATGTTCTCCTGGGCCCCTCTGTGCTGTTTCTGCCTCTCCCTGCTTCAATCCTGGCTTGTAATTGCCATTTTTATGCAGTGTTCACAAACAAAAGACATAGCAAATGATACGCTAAGAGTAGCTCAGTGTGTAAGTCATACAGAGTTTGCAGGGGGCCTGGAGAGGGTGTGTATAGCTTCTATCCAATCACAAGCAGCACAGCACATTCCAGCCTGACTGCCTCAGCCCGACAGTGGAGAGAAGATTAGATCATATAACAGAGATAATACAGCCACTGTGCAAATAGGAAAGGCTGCAGTAAGACAGAGCACAACAGCTATAGGAACATATAGGATAGAAGAAATGAGGCTCAAAATTTTGTTACAGAGTCTCTTTAAGATAAAAAAAATTTCACACAGGGATTGCTTGGGAATGCTTTCAAATGTTCTTAAAGTACAGTGGGCGGCATTGTAGGAAGTGGCTCGGCAAGCGGGGGAACACAAGGAGGCAAGCAATTGCTTCCCCGCTCGCTGCCGACTATAAATTTAGCGATCATAGCTGGAGGGGGAGAGCGCACAGGGAAGCCTCAGGTGAGGGAAGGGGCCTGACCCCCTTCCCCACCGCTGTACCCGCTGCTCCCCCTTTGTGGCTGCTACCCCAAGCTCGGCGCTCCCCTCACAGCCAGGCGGGAACACCCCCCACTTCTGCCGCCTGAGGAACCCGCCTCACTCTGCCTCATGGGCAGCCCAGAACTGTGTAAAACGCTGCAGAAGATTTCGGTGCTAAATAAATATAAATAATAATAATCTTTCTGCATGTGCATGGATTTATATTGATTAGTCAAGATACAGTAAAGCAGTCTCTCCCTGGATTATGACTATGTACTCCGTAAAATTCTCTACAAGATGTCAGTGCTTTATAAAATATGTAATAATAGTAATAGGAGTTTTATAAATACACAGTAACAGTAATAGGAGTATGGCTATATCTTTGTTTGTTTTGTTTTTTTCTGTTTGTTTTAGGTAAACAAACCAGTTGGATAATAAGTATCGTCTCGTTTTACGTAACTCATACCTCTGTTTCAGCACAAGAATCAGTGAGAAACATGAAATATGATTTTCTGTTATAGCCCACGGCCGTTTACCTTTTCTTTTGTCTAACGAGATAGCAATAGTACTATCCTGTTTCTAAAGTAAATGTAAAAATAGCTGTGGGCTACGTTGGCTCCTAACAGTGCTTATGTTTGCGTCAGTAGACAGTTTACCATGAGGACATTGAGAGGAGGTGTCAGAGCTGTCATCTTTGTTGCAGATAACTTGAATACCCCATCAATGGCATCATTATTCTAGCCCCACTATATGTTCTCTTATATGGACAGCTATTGGGTGCATGTGGCATTGCTTTTTGTGCTTAC
>NC_090654.1:233806253-233921253 GCF_040937935.1 Hyperolius riggenbachi | reverse complement strand
CCTATCTATCCTTAAGCTCTCCACTTTGCCCCTGCTAGACCCCTTCCAATTCGCCTACAGGGCAAATAGGTCCACTGATGATGCCATAAATATCGGACTGGAGCACATCTATGACCACCTGGACAGACCAAACACATATGCCAGAATATTACTGCTGGATTTTAGCTCTGCCTTCAATACCATCTGCCCACGCATTCTCCTGGAAGACCTTGCCATACTGGGGGTTCATCCCACCCTGCGCAACTGGATCATGGACTTTCTCTCCAATAGGACCCAGGTCGTTAAACTGGGAACCATCTACTCACAAAAAATGGTCACCAACACGGGGGCACCCCAGGGCTGCGCCCTGTCTCCTCTGCTGTTCTCCTTTTATACGAATAATTGCAGGTCAACGGCAGACTCGGTTAAGGTCATTAAGTTCGCTGATGACACCACCATTGTCGGCCTCATCACCAAGGACAACGTCCAGGAGTACTGTCAGCAGGTGGAGAGAATCTGTCACTGGTGCAAGAAGAATAGGCTAGTGCTTAATACTGCGAAAACTGTCGAACTGATCATTGACTTCAGGAAGTCTGCCCACACCCCACCTCCACTTTACATCGACGGCACTGAGGTGGCCAGAGTACCGTGCGCCCGCCTCCTGGGCACCACCATTTCCAGTGGGCTCAGCTGGCGACCCAACATCATGGCCATCCAGCGGAAAGCCCAGCAGAGGCTCTTTTTCCTCCGGCAACTAAAGAAGTTCGGCATGACCCAAGAGATCCTTACATGCTTCTACTCCGCCACCACCGAGTCGATCCTCTGCTCTTCCATCTTGGTCTGGTATGCTGGAGCCACCACTGATGACAGGAATAAACTACAGAGGGTCATCAGGTCGGCGGAAAAGATCATTGGTACGCCCCTACCCTCACTGGCCCTCCTATACAGCTCAAGAATGCGCACTAGGGCACTGAAGATTGCCAGCGACCCCTCTCACCCAGGTCATTGCTTCTTCAGCTCACTTCCACTAGGCCGGAGGCTACGGGCCATCCCAACCCGAACCACCAGACACAGAAACTCTTTTTTTCCCTCAGCCGTCAGCCTCCTGAACTCCCTTCACATACTGCCCCCCCAGTCAACCTGCTCTCCAGACTAACTGTTCGATCTCCCCCATGCAGATTTTGGTGTACTTTTGTGCACTTTTTATGCATACTGTGATTTTTAATTTGTGTTGTATACTGTTTTTGTTTCCGTTTCTCCTTTCTAGCTCTGTTAACTGCATACTTAAACCTATCTTTTGTAACTATGTTTTTTCGAGCTGCATATGTACTGTGCCAAACCCATATCCAGGCAGGACCCAGTCATGCTTGGCGAAATAAACGTTTCTGATTCTGATTCTGATGGCTAATCCTACTGCTTTAAGGCACCCCTAGACAACTCCCGTAATGCATAGTCGCCATATGACAGAAAAGTATGCTGACCCAGTACTGGAGCAGGTAATGCTCCACTACACTACTAATTTAATAGTATAATTACTACTAAACTAATAGTATAATTACTATAAAATAACCAAAATTTGGGTGCCGGCAATAGCCAGACCCTGGATTATGTGGCCAAAGGGTAAAATTATGCAGGGCCGATTCAAGTAACAATTGGGCCCTAGGGCAAAATTAGCCTGGGGGCCCCCCAACAGACACTCCCCGAACCAAAAAGCGTCATTAGAGGCCCTTTGTTGCAGCCAAATTTCCCTCCTGGGCCCCTGAGCTGGCTGCTGACCCTCCCCCAATCACCTTCCAACTTAACAGACTCTGCAGAGTCCCTGGGGAGCAACAGTTAAGATAGGGGAGGGACAACTTGGGGGCCCCTACAGGCTCTGGGGCCCTGGGGCAACTGCCCATTTTTACCTATGGTAGCTCCGGCCCTGAAATTATGTAATCAGTAGGGGAATATACTTATTGTACTCCCCTAGACGACCTTGCACAAGGAGAGCCGTCTTTTGGCTTCTCTATGCCCCCAAAATGACCACATAGATGGATACATGGACTCACCTGATGTGCTTCCAAGTAGTAGCCAGAGATGATTCCCAGTATTAGGTTGCCAAAAGTGCTCTCCAGTTTTAGGTAGTCAGAAGTATCCCTTAGTATTAGGTAGCCAAAGGCACCCCCCCCCCCCCCCCCAGAAAGTACTCTAATCTTACATAGTTAGAGGTGTCCACCAGTATTAGGTAGCCATAAGTCCTCTAGTATTACATAGCCAGAGGTTTCCACCAGTATTGGGTAGCCAGTGATGTCCTTAGTACTAAAGAGCCAAAAATGCTACCTAGTATTAGCCAGAGTTGTACCCGTTCAGAGTAGCAAGCAGTCAGTGGAGAGCTGAGGTAACTTCAGCCATACAATCTTCATCCTCTTCATATTCTCTATGGATTCGACAGGGTCTTTCATTACGTGACCCACCAGTACATGCTGGCAGGTCATGTGGCAAGAGTTGCTGCTGGAGCCATGGATATGGGGACTCTGAGGATGAAGCGAGCTATATCACTGAAGAGCATGGACATGTGAGTTTCTTCTCCACAAACTCTGCTCATAACCCTTTTGGGAGGAAAAGAACGTCACCCCAGGGAAGGTCTACCGGTGCACCAGGGTGCAGTGGAACCTACTTTAAGAACCACTTTACTATAGCATAGCATTGAAGGTGTATCGGCAATGCCTGAGGCTTAAATTACACCTTATACTAATGCACAACTTTTCAAATTAGACAGCAGATTGAATAAAGAAATGTCTAGCTTATCATTGCTAAAATCTTTGCAAAAATCTTTCCTCTGGAGATGCAGCCATTGCCTGTTCACAATAATTTCATCCTCCACTCAAAGGATAAAACTGAATCTACCTTGTGGAAATCCATACACACTTAAAACATAAAATAACTCCTGTACTAAAATAGTGAATGAACTTCAATTTTTAATAAAATGTAATATACATTATGCATATTCAACAACGCTGAGCACCATTCAACCACACATCTCACATCAACTCACAAATCATAAAACTCCTTGAATGCGCCTGAATGACCACAGTCCTTTGTTCATATGCAAATCCGCCTTGCACGGAAAAATGAATAAAAATGATTAAAACTTATGCATTTGCTTGATGTAAGAACTGTAGCAAAAAACAGGGTTTGTAAGTTTATACGAGCTCTAAAGCGTAAAATAGATTAAAAAGAGTGTCCACATAACTCACAGACCACCGTCCACTTATCTTCTTATGCAAAGATTTTGCATTTAGTTCAAACCGCTGTCGTATTAGAGCCTGTTTGTTATTGACACTGCTGTGCTGTCCAGGTGTAGTAGAGAATTAGAAGTCCACTCTACCCAATCTCCTGACCCGACACGTGGTCACACTTGATCGGGGAGCGGTGAATCTGTAGGGAGCAATCCCGCACTGGCAGCGAGACCCAGAAGTCTTGTAGTGACGTCACTATGTTGCAGCCAATCTCGCCAATCTTATTGCAATTATTATTATTTAGAAATAGCACTGCAACCGAATTCATTTTCTACCTTGTGGAAATGTTGAACAGATATAAGGCATTTGTCTATGACTAACCAATACTCCAGACAACAAGATGGAACCACTGTGCAGAGCGAGAGACTGAACAGTAGTGCTGCATATCTACCATGGTCTTCCCAACAGAACAACAGCTTGTAGGACTAGAAATTTGCAGAATACTGCAGCTTACTACCCAAGGGCTTTTCTGCTGTGCTCAGCTAATTACGAATCTGGGGATACAGAGATGTAGAAGTTACTGAGGTGCACAAAAATGTACTGCTTTCATAGCGTAAAAATGGGTATTTGATATTCCAAACTTTTTTAAACATTATTTTTTTACATTAAACAATATTTTGTATTTTAGATTAATGATTTGTGTAGCACAGTTATGTCATTATTTTCCTTAAAAAAAAAAAAAAAATTAAAGGGAAATTCAATTACTTTTACACAGTTGTAGTTTCAGGATTGCTAGTAAATCAGTTGGGTAATAACTAAGATTTACCACATTTTTCAGCATATAAGACACACCTTTTCTCCCCCAAAATGGGAAGGAAAAGTCACTGTGTCTTATATGCCAAATATAGGGAGTCCCCCACTTACAAACGCCCACTGTTACAAACCGCCAACCCGCAGTGATGTTGGGGATTTCCTCACTCACTGCTCACATCCGTGTCATCAGAAAAAGCCGGCACTAGTAGAACAGTGAGAGATGGGAGAGCTGTGGGCTTCTGGATTGGGTGAGCCATGCTGCCGCTGCTTACATTTATTCAGGGGGAGTGGAGGATGATACAGGGGGGAGGGCAGGAGACATTGAAGAAAGGAGGGGACACATGAGTGATGGAAGGGGACACATGGGTGACGGAAGGGGACACATGGGGGACAGGAGGGAACACATAGGGGAAAAAAGGGGACACATGGGAAAAAATGGAACCTGTGTTAGGGAAGGGTACACGGGTGACAGAAGGGGACACATGGGGAGCAGAAGGGGACACATGGAGACACAGACACATGTGGTACAAGGGGGCACAATAATTGGGGGAGAACTTCTACAAGACGCTCCTGGAACATGTACGCACCAGATTTAATTCATTTTTTCCTTCGTTTTTGCCCTCTAAACCACTTACTGTATAGTCTAGAGCCTAGGTTCTCAACGTGTGGTACGCGTACCCCAGGGGGTACATCTGATGGTTCCAGGGGGTACTCGGGCTTCATATACTTAACCAAGAAAAACTAATTTGGTGTTTTAGAAAATGATAAATCTTATTTAAACAACACCAAATTAGTATTTTTGCTAATTTAAAGCAATAGTAAATGCTTGGACATTGTTTAAAACCAATTATCACATACTACAATTAAATATATATTTGTCAAGGGGTACTTGTGATAATGTTTACTATACTAGGGGGTACTTGGTGAGTATAGGGCTTTAAAAGGGGTACGTGCCAATAAAATGTTGAGAAACACTGGTCTAGAGCATCTTATATGCTGAAAAATACAGTAATTATGATAGGTCAGGGGGATTTAATTACTAAACTTCTAAGTGTACATAAATGTTATGATGCTATATCCTTTTCTTGGTAATGCATTAAATAAAAAGTACTTAAAGTATAAAACACAGAGCCCACCACCATAACCGGCTCTGTCTTAATGATGGAGGATTGGGGCAGGGAGATTTAAGGGTTAAATACTTACCTGTTCTGACGTAAACCCTCCAGGCAGGTGATCGCACTGCCTCCCTGGGTATTGCGGCCATGGGGTATTTTTTCAAAATTTCTGTAGAGGCTCTGTCCACACCCATCGTGTTGCTGCAGCCCACCCCCAGCTTAGTTGCCATGGCCTAATTTGTGACTGCCAAGCTGTGGGAGTAAGAGAGAAGTATTTATGACCAGTGACTGTTGAAGCTGGATAAGTGGGTAGAGCCTGTTCCAGAATTGTGATGAGGGATAACTTACCACAGGGACATTATTGTCGGTTTGGCAGAACATCATAAAAGACTTTGGACGAAGCCTTTTGCTGTAAAACCCTTGTAAGGTACCATTATAATTTGACTATTTATGTGTCCCATAGGCAGCGTCCAAGGAAATTAATTTTGTCATCCGTTGTCTCTAGCAACAAACCGGAGTAGGAGTCAAAGTACAGCTGACTGAGCGTTTATACACTCTTATTATTTTTCATAATCTTTTCATTATTCTTTGTGCTGCTTTACTGAATAAGTCATGAAGAATCCCCAGACAGATTTAATGAACACAATAATGAGTGCAGCTCTACGGATATGGTAAATAAGTAGTGAGTAAAATGTTATTTGAACGTTAACACTGCAGCCAGCAGCCACATTAATAGTTAGGAATGGGCAGATAATTCTTCTAATATGCAAATCTCTGCTCACCTGGGATGTGGAAAATGAGTTAGCAAATGAAAACCACTATCTTCCCATTAATCATCTTGCAACTGATTAAAGCCAAATGAAATTGTTCCAGGGATCATTGACAGTGGGCAGATTTATCGAGGCGAGTGCAAGAAATACAAACGGGGAGGTGGAACAGATGGCCACAGCAAGCAGTCAAACTGTGTTTAATTCTTGTAATCTGATGGGAATCTGGACCACTTTTCTGTGTCCTGGTCTTAATAAATCAGTACATAGATGTATAGATGTGCACTTGAATTCTGCGAAATTTTGAGTTTGGCATCATAATTCAGAGGATGGATCACATGGGGCTCTGCACCCTGAGCTATACCAGTCTGCATGGTCTATGATATAGGTGGGGGGGGGGCTGTAAGAGAGGGGCAGAGATGCCTCCCCCTCTTGTCCAAACCATGTGCAAGGAGCTCATTCCCACCTCTGGTGTCCAGGACCCCCATGGCTGTGTGTGTAGGTGTCTGCAAGCTGGGGAGAGAGTCTGTGTGTGTGTGTGTGTGTGTGTGTGGGGGGGGGGGTGATTGGAGGAACAAAGAGTTCTTGTTTGAAGATGCAGAGGAACTAGTGGGAAAATCACCTAAGCAGGGCATATTTAAAATTTATTGGAAGTTCATCTCAGCTGTGGCAAAGAAATAAAATGTTCAGAAAGACTAATAGACACTGATAGACAGATTTACTGCCTCTGCTTGCTCTAAATGTAACATGTACATCTAAAGGAATGTGGGGATGCCTCTTATATTGTAATGCTGTCTCTGCACAGAGGACAGCATAGAATGTAACAGCAACAACAACAACAAATAACATTTGTAAAGTGCTTTTCTCCCGTAGGACTCAAAGCGCATAAGCATGGCTCAGACCAATAATTGGTTGATTGGTAAATTGCGGTACAAAGGAAGAACTCTATAAGCCCGGAAAAGCCTGGCTAAACAGGTGGCTTTTCAGTCTGGATTTAAATAACTCCAGGTAAGGGGCTGTCTTTACTGGGTGTGGTAGGGAGTTCCAAAGGACAGAGGTAGCATGACAGAAAGTTCTGGCTCCAAAGGTTTTGAGGTGCACTCTGGGAATGACCAAGCTTATGTAGTCTGCTGATCTGAGGTTGTGAGAGGTGTGGTACAGCTTCAGCAAGTCCTTCATGTATCCAGGGCCCAAATTGTGCAGGGATTTGAATGTCAACAGTCCAATCTTGAAGAGTATTCACCATTTTACTGGTAGCCAGCGCAGTGAGCGAAGGATCGGTGTAATGTGAAAATGGTGAGGCTGGTTTGTTAGCAATCTGGCTGCAGCATTTTGCACTAATTGCAGGCAGTACAGGTCCTTGTTTGGGTGACCTGCATAAAGGGAATTGCAGTAGTCCAGCCATGATGTGATGAAGGTGTCAACAAGTTTGGAAGATCCTCTGGGGGAATCCGATTAATTTTTGAAATGTTATTCAGATGAAAGTAGGAAGTTTTGATTACAGCCGAAATTCGGTTTCTGAAGCTCAGTTCCCCATCAATTAGCACACTAATGCTGTGCACAAGGTCGGAGCTGTTTATGTCTGAATTCCTAAATTTAATTAGTCTTGATTTAGGATAGAGCTGTTTTGATGCCATGCGCTGACTTCAGAAACAAAGACCTCAGTTTTGTCAACATTCAGTTTCAACCAATTGTCATTCATCCATGCCTGAAGCAAGAATTTATTTTTGGAGTAGGGTCTGTTCCACCGGGTTTAAAGGACAGGTATAGCTGCGTGTCGTCAGCATAGCAGTGGTACGTCAGGCCATGTTATTGGATAATTGTACCAAGTGGTAACATGTAGATTGCAAACAGCTGAGGGGATATGGTTGATCCTTGTGGCACTCCAAATTTTAGAGATGCAGGGTTGGACCTGACAGGTCCTAGGGATACTCTCTGTGTTGTGTTCCGTCAGTCAAGAACGATCTGAACCACTGGAGGACTGAGACCTTGATGCCACAGTACTCCTGCAATCTGTTGAGCAAGATTTCATGGTCAACTGTATCAAAAGCAGTTGAGAGATCTAACAGGATTAGGATGGAGCATTCTCCTCTGCCCCTTGCCATGAGCAGAGCAGATTGATGCAAACTTGGATGAGTGCTATTTCACAGCTGTGGTGTTTCTTAAAGCCAGATTGTAGAAGGTCCAGGATGTTGTTTACTGATAGTCTGGCTTCAAGTTGCAGATAGACAGCCTTTTTTAATAACTTTACCTAAGAAGGTGAGGTTGGAGACAGGTCTGTAGCTGCCCATCACATCTGGATGTTTTTTAAAAAGGAGCTTGATGATTCCTTCTTTTAGAGAGGTAGGAAATCTCCCTGCTTGTAGAAAGCAATTGACTATTTTGTGAAATGCTGGTCCAAACAGGTCAGGGCATTTCAACATGTGCTAGTTGGCCCAGTTTGCAGGTTGTCTGGTGGAGGCAGGCCCAGATTTCCATCACAGGAGCCTATAGGCACAGATGTCCTGCCAGCCTAGACTTCGCCCTCCATGAGCTTGCAAACACCCGCCAGACCACACCACTTCCCTTGCCTATTATAACTACAGGTGCCCCTTAGTATTAGGTAGCCAGAGGTACCCTCAGTGTTAAGTAGTAAGTGGTGCCCCCCGAATGAAGGGAAATATTGTCAGTGGAATGCCCAGAGCAGCATGAGTAACCTCTCATTTACAATCTCATCAGGACTCTGCACAGGGAAGGAGGGAGGGCGGCACTAGGAGAGGGGAGTGAGCCGCCTTTACTTCATCAGGCGCCTGTAGGCACGTGCTTACAGTGCCTTTTGGTAAATCCGGCCTTGGGCGGAGTTGACGGAGGATGTCTGAAATCGCTTCCTTACTAATGCCTCTGAAATCAGTCAAGGGTGTTAGATTGTTCTTGCAACTATTAACAGGCATTGAATAAGTCTTACTTGCTGTGGACTGAATGAGAGACCGTATAGAGGAAACTCTGTCATAAAAGTAGCAAGCACATTTCTTACATAGCTCCTTTGAGGGATTTATACTAGGATTTTGACAGGATGGGTTACAGAGGCTATCAACTGTATGGAATAATTGGGCTGACCTGTTGGTGGCCTTTGTGATCTCCTGTGATAGGTAGGATGTTTTTTTTTTCTTGGTGATACCATTTTGGTAGCGTCTCAGGTGAGAGACGATGATGTGTTTTTATTTTGAATTCTGTGATTTGCGCCATTTTCTTTCTAGTCTGCGCACTTCTTTCTTTAGGTCTTTTAGTGAGCTATCAAACCACCATGCATGATGAAGTGGTGTACACTGTTTGATACGTACTGGAGCAAGGACGTCAAAAGCAGATGACACAGCATGGTTGTACATCAGGATCGAGGAGTCTAGGTCTGAGCAATGATTTGTCAGACGGTTGAAGTAGAGGATATTCACCCATGCATTAACAACACAGATAACTCGCACTCTTCTGCTGTTACCGACAATGGGCTTTAGAAAATTAAAAGAACTTCTACCGCACCTGTGAAACTATTAATAAATTATCACACAAAAGTCTAAAATACCGAATGAGGTATTTTCCGGACTTGTTGTTTGTTTGTTTTTTGACAGCCTTGATGAATTGATGCCATGGTGTATTACTGTAAGCAGTTGGATGTGAGCAGTGCAATTGCAAATACAGTGGTTTGCAAAAGTATTCAGCCCCCTTGAATTTTTCCACTTTTTGTCACATTACTGCCACAAACATGAATCAATTTTATTGGAATTCCACATGAAAGACCAATACAAAGTGGTGTACACGTGAGAAGTGGAACGAAAATCATACATGATTCCAAACATTTTTTACAAATAAATAACTGCAAAGTGGGGTGTGCATAATTATTCGGCCCTCTTTGATCTGAGTGCAGTCAGTTGCCTATAGACATTGCCTAATGAGTGCTAATGACTAAATAGAGTGCACCTGTGTGTAATCTAATGTCAGTACAAATACAGCTGCTCTGTGAGGGCCTCAGAGGTTGTCTAAGAGAATATTGGGAGCATCAACACCATGAAGTCCAAAGAACACACAATACAGGTCAGGGATCAAGTTATTGAGAAATTTAAAGCAAGCTTAGGCTACAAAAAGATTTCCAAAGCTTTGAACATCCCACGGAGCACTGTTCAAGCGATTATTCAGAAATTGAAGGAGTATGGCACAACTGTACACCTACCAAGACAAGGCCATCCACCTAAACTCACAGGCCGAACAAAGAGAGCGCTGATCAGAAATGCAGTCAAGAGGCCCACGGTGACTCTGGATGAGCTGCAGAGATCTACAGCTCAGGTGGGAGACTCTGTCCATAGGACAACTATTAGTCATGCACTGTACAAAGTTGGCCTTTATGGAAGAGTGGCAAGAAGAAAGGCATTGTTAACAGAAAGCATAAGAAGTCCCGTTTGCAGTTTGCCACAAGCCATGTGGGGGACACAGCAACCATGTGGAAGAAGGTGCTCTGGTCAGATGAGACCAAAATGGAACTTTTTGGCCAAAATGCAAAACCCTATTTGTGGCGGAAAATGAACACTGCACATCACTCTGAACACACCATCCCCACTGTCAAATATGGTGGTGGCAGCATCATGCTCTGGGGGTGCTTCTCTTCAGCAGGGACAGGGAAGCTGGTCAGAGTTGATGGGAAGATAGATGAAGCCAAATACAGGGCAGTCTTGGAAGAAAACCTCTTGGAGACTGCACAATACTTGAGACTGGGGCGAAGGTTCACCTTCCAGCAGGACAATGACCCTAAACATAAAGCCAGGGCAATAATGGAATGGTTTAAAACAAAACATATCTATGTGTTAGAATGGCCCAGTCAAAGTCCAGATCTAAATCCAATCGTGAATCTGTGGCAAGCTCTGAAAACTGCTGTTCACAAATGCTGTCCATCTAATCTGACTGAGCTGGAGATGTTTTGCAAAGAAGAATGGACAAGGATTTCAGTCTCTAGATGTGCAAAGCTGGTAGAGACATACCCTAAAAGACTGGCAGCTGTAATTGCAGCAAAAGGTGGTTCTACAAAGTATTGACTCAGGGGGCCGAATAATTACGCACACCCCACTTTGCAGTTATTTATTTCTAAAAAAAAATGTTTGGAATGATGTATGATGTTTGTTCCACTTCTCACGTGTACACCACTTTGTATTGGTCTTTCATGTGGATTTCCAATACAATTGATGCGTGTTTGTGGCAGTAATGTGACAAAATGTGGAAAACCTCAAGGGGGCCGAATACTTTTGCAACCCACTGTATACTCATGCCTTTTCAACTGTCAACCAATAGTGAATCGCTGTTTGTCTTAAAACTGTATCTGTACTGATTGCAGTCCAAATTTTGGTGGTTGCTCTCTTGTATTCAACCTCTGGCACCAAATGAACTAGAATGATAAAATCCAACAGATGGAAAAGGGTGTAAAACCTTTAAAAACATGAGTTGAATAGACGGAAAATGACTTTAAGTACAGTACAACAAGTTAAGGAAAAGGTGGAAATTACCTACAATCCCTAAATAAATGGTATGAGATTGATGTATTGTGACTTTATTTATAAAAAATTTCACCAGATATCACTGGCTTCATCAGGTGCAGTCTGTGGGTGCTGCATAATAACTTAGGAATGCCTCTAGGAGTCTCTATTCATTTGAGTCTTGAACATTTCTATTGTATTCTTGCAGTTCCAAAACATGGCTCTAGCATTTGTTATCACACTGTTGTAGAACTGCCTGGTACTTATCTGCTGCTCAGCCCTACCTATAGCCCTTCAAGGGAGGGCACCAATGACCAACGACATTACCTCAAATGATGCAACTCTTACTCTCTGCATTGGAAAATAGAGCAGACTGGAAGTACCCTGATCAGTTAACTGCCCAGGATGTCATCAGCTCACACATGGGGCTTGATTCACTAAACCGTAATAACTCATATCATAGCCGTTTTCGCGCTCATTTGTGCGTTTGTTCGTGATCACGAATTATTGCGTGCAATCGCAAATTTGTGCACAAATCTGTGATCATTTTTGCACCATAAAACGATTGCGCGCAATAATTCGAGATAGTGCGCACACACGAAATTGCAAGCGAAAATGTCAGTGATACAAGTTATCATGGTTTAGTAAATCAAGGCCTTGAGTTGTAGAGGGGGGTTGCATGACATGGAGAGGACTTTCATTGGGGTCAAGGAGTTTGTAAGTGTCTGAAGGACCTCAGTAAGGTTGCTGTAATGCAGTGTTACTAAAATGTTATTCTTTTAGTGTTTGTTTTTATCCACCATTACAGTATATCTACGTCCTCTATGACATCATGTAAGCCACGAGGACATAGATATACATCTTGTAGCTGAAGCACAGCTGTGCAGGATTGGGCTTGCTCCTGTACAAACCTTTGGCACTATCTAATGCAGCACTAATTGGTGAAAGGGAATATATGATCCCTGAGCCAATAAAATTGATTTGTATCATTAAAAATACTTTTATTTTCTCAGTTCAAAGTGAAAAATAGATACTGTAGCATTATTTCAGAATCAAATATCCTCACCAAAATTGTAACAGGTACATAATCTAAGTTTTGTGATAAATGGTAGAAATAGCGAAACAAAATTTGTGTTTTTTATCTACAGTAGCACTTTTTTATTTTTAAACTGGAATTGGTAAACCTGAGAAATAATGCGGGTTTTTTTTCTATTGGTTTCCTCTTTTTCACATTAAAATGCATAGCAAAAAAAATGTATCAAGGAAAAAAATGCTATATAATGAAAGCCTAGTTTAAAAATACATATATTTCATTTAGGTGTCAAAAGCAGGGATAAAGTTATTGCTGAATAAATAATGACACAGCTAAAATGTCAAAACTGCTCTGGTCTATAAGGGGGAAGCAAGGACTGGAAGCGAAGTGGTTACAGCCGTAGGTTAGGCATGCAAACTATATAAGAAGCAATTTATAAAAAAAAGTCAGAAGTTACAGTTGTCTTTCTATCCTGACATTCTATCTGTTAATTCTAATTCTAAATCCATAACCTGTGAGAGAATGTGGCCCTCAAGCAATGGAGGGATGCTCCCCTCGAATAAAGAGAAAGGTTTGTTAAACATTTGCCTGGCATTAAACTGCCATTACACTATTGCCCATATCCACTATGTAAAATCTTTTTCTTCTAAGTCTTTTCCTACAGCTATTGCACATATCCTTAGATAACATCGGACGTAGATCAGAGCTAAAAAAAAATCCCTGCACTTGTAGTTTTACAAAAGATTCCTCTGAGAGCCAGGAGGCTTGTAAAAATTCTGTGCACAAACGCACAAATTGTCCCCAAGTTCTGCTGCTCTGCACAAGATTCTTTGGAATACGCATTTACAACCTGACAGCATTCCTCCAGGAGTTTGCTTGGCATATATCACAAGGACGAGACTTTTGTAGCAAGGAATGCATATAGGATGAATCTGTTATGACTTCCTCTTATTTTTTGTTTAGCTGTTTTCTTCAGTTTTATATTACATTATTCCCTTTTTTTCTCTTCTTCCTTTCCAGATTTGGATGATCCCATTGTGACTGTCCATCAAAGCATAGGGGAAGCAAAAGAACAATTTTACTATGAGCGGACAGTTTTCTTACGATGCATTGCTAACTCCAACCCCCCTGTCCGATACAGCTGGAAAAGAGGTGAGGAGATCCTACTACAGGGCACGGACAAAGGAGTGGAGATATACGAGCCTTTCTTCACCCAGGTAGGAAATAAGGTATCAATGCTCTCTTTCTTTACTATAAATATTTTGTGTCATGTTTGTGGAATTGTCTTGAAGAAAAATCTCAAACTAAATGTTCTTATCAGGTGGTAAGATTTCAAAGAGAGACACATACATAAGATAAGATTGCTTCCTCAGTCCTAAGAGGGAGATGGGTAGACAATAAGACTAATGCTGGGTACACGATGCCATTTGATCAATGGGTGATCGGACAGGAAGTTGTAGTGTACATGTCCAAACTCTGCTCCCAATCAATAAAGGGAACAATTTTCCGATGATAACTTCACAAAACTGATCACTATCTCAAATTGAAACAGATTGGACAAGTCGGAAATAATTGCCTGATTCTTGCCGATCGGATGGGAAATTGTATTGTGTGTTCCTAGAATAAGTTACTAAGATAAAATTGCAACCACAAATTTGTTTTGAGCTCTATGAAGGTTACCTATCGGTGCTCACTGATTGGTTACTAAGCTTATCTGAAGACATGGCTAAACATTGGCGGAGCCATGTGGTCGTCCATCTGCTAAACAAAGTTTATCAATAGTAATCCTCATTAAATCATCCTAAGCTTGGCTCAGGAGATAATTATAAAAGACATGGAAGAGAAATAAGGGACTTCTACTGCTGTGTGAGGCTTATTGCACAACTTTTGCAGAAAATTGGAAATTAGTACAAACAGGGACAGGGTTTGCTTTGTGCATGGGTAGAAAGCTTATCTATTACATAATCAATAATGGCAATCTAGACCAGGCACTGGGAAACATTGCTGCAGCTTCTCTGTAGTATAGCCCTAAACTGCTTTCACAGATTATCATCAACATCATCATTTCTATTGCAGCCTATCAAACCAGGCATTGAGCAGTAGTGCTGCGTGTCTGTACACTATAGCCCTAAACATGACTCTTTATTATCATCTTAATCATTGTATTGTGCTGCAGGGGCTTATTCCACTGTATTTACAAAACAACTTTTACTAGGGCCTGCTTCCATTGTCGGTGGTATGCGTCTTGCAAAACATGATGCTGGCACCGCTGTCATGCAAAACACATCTGCATCCCTCTAGTCATGCCATGCATGGCTATAGGGATTCACATGCGTATGCAGGAAGATGCAGCATGCCATCCAATTTTTTTTCCCTGCATGGGAATCGGACAGCAGCCTTTTTATTTCAATAGGTTGTAATTCCCCATCCAAATTTGCATGTGGGGAAATGCTGTGAATTCATGTTAGTGGAAAAACAAATACAAATAATCTTTTTAAGGAAGATTGGAAGATTTCTGCACATGTTTCAAGGTCTGACAAATTTTTTGTTTCAGGAAGAACCCTCAAAGGTCCTTCTAACGGCTACTCTGCCAAGGTGGAATGAGGGGTGTGTGGGGACTGGAGCAGATCAATGCACCACTTACACAGTTTGCTAAACTAGCATCAGTTCATATTACAAAAGAAAAGCATTTTCATTTCACAGACATTTCTCTAAAAATGCTTTTTGGGTGCTGCTGACATTTTATACAAAGTTTATTATAAACAAATGTTGATGCGTGGAGCAAAGTATGTGCTGCCAATATAATAATAATTATAAAAATAATAATAGTAATACTTATAATAATAATAATGCTAACATTTGAATAGAACTTTTCTCCTGTCAGACTCAAAGGCCTTGAGAGCTACAGCCAGTAGGGGGGGACTCAACAGTCTGCCCAGGGTAGTTTCTAGACTTTCTACCTACTGAAGCAAATGTTGTAAGTATGCGCCCCCATCTCCTGAGAGCTGAATCTAGGGACAGTCAAAAACTTCTCAACCTGTGTCTAATACCTTATCTGGCTGTCCACAGGTAGAGATGGCCTGAACGGTTCACTTTCGAACGGTTCCAGGCAAACTTCCGGGGTTCGCGATCGCGGTGAACGGCAAACTTTTCCGGAAATTCGGTTTGCCCCCATAGTGCATCATGAGGGTCAACTTTGACCCTCTACATCACAGTCAGCAGGCACATTGTAGCTAATTAGGCTACACTCATTCCTGGAGACCCACCCCTCCTTATAAAAGGCAGGAGGCAGCGTCAGGCATTGGACTCGCTCGTGTGCCTGCAGTAATTAGAGAAGGGATAGCTGCTGCAGACTCTCTTAGGGAAAGCTTAGTTAGGCTCTTGTAGGCTTGTTAGCTTGCTCCTGGCTGATTGTTGTTGCAAAAAAAAGCACCCCTCAACAGCTCTTTTGAGCTTGTTCTTGTGATCTATTTTTTATGTGTGTGTGTGTGTGTGTGTGTGTGTCCCACTTGTGTTGCACAGACAGCCTTGGTAATTCCTACTGTGTGTGCCACTGCCAGGCCCAGTACATTCAGTCACTACCTGGGTATGTGACAGGTGCATATTGTAACTGCATATACCTACTACCTGTTGTTCACTTCAGTGCACCCACCTACCTATGTGAGGGCACGCAGTGTCACTGTGCCTGTCCGGTACCTGTCTGTGTGTGACAGGTGCACATTGTAATACCCATCACTGCATATACCTACTACCTGTTGTTCACTTCATTGCACCCACCTACCTACGTGAGCGCACGCAGTTTCACTGTACCTGCTCGGTACCTGTGTGTGTGTGTGACAGGTGCACATTTGTAATACCCATCACTGCATATACCTACCTGTTGTGTTCAGTGCACCCACCTACCTACATGAGCGCACGCAGTGTCACTATGCCTGTTCGGTACCTGTCTGTGTGTGACAGGTGCACATTATAATACCCATCACTGCATATAACTACCTGACAGTCACTGTTGTTCTATCATTGAGCTACCACAGCCCGACAACCATATGGGCTTGAAAACCACCACGGCCTGCACTCTGGCCATGGTGCGCACCAGTCCAGCAAGGCCGTCACTACACAAACAGCTGTTTGCGGTGCGTTACACAGTGAGTTTGGTGTGTCAGTGTGAAGCAGTACACTAATTACACACCCTGATTGATGTATACACATGCAAGATGTTTGAAAGCACTTTAGGCCTCCAATTTAGCATTCAATGTGATTTCTGCCCTTACAATGCTGCTTTGCGTCAAATCCAGATTTTACCCCGGGACTTTTGACATGTATCCCACTCCGCCATGCTAAAGATGTTTCAAGGGGCCTAACACCTGGAGGGGATCTACAGGTGCTAGACCCCTTGAAACATGTTTTCCATCACTTTTCTGGCCAGCATAAGTGTTTCTAGTTTTCAAAGTTCGCCTCCCCATTGAAGTCTATTGCAGTTCGCGAACGTTCACGCGAACCGAACTTTTGCGGAAGTTCGCGAACCGAAAATCAGAGGTTCGGGCAATCTCTATCCACAGGCAGTCATTAGAACAGTGGTGAGAGGGCAGACAGTTTATTCTACGGACCCTGCTTCTGCACTGCACCATGCTGTGCACATTTGGCAGATGCTGTCCTCTCTAATTACTCTCTTATTGCTGCCTGAAGCTTGGGGTTCACATTTCTGCATACAAAGACTGGCTCTGAGGCCACCCTGCAGTGTTAAAGGAATCATCAGGCAAATTGGACACAATATGCATTACTCACCTCACCAGGCGCTTTCTACAGCCCCTTGCAGCCGACTGTCCCACGCTGTCACCTCCACTCTCTGCTGCTGTCACCGCACGGTGCAGAGGACAACCTCGAGGTCACCCTTACTGCGCCTGTGTCAAGCGGTGCTGTCAATCACGGCCACAATGTCCGCAGATTATTCCGCAGGCACAGTAGTTCTACGCCTGCGCAGTAACATTTCATAACTATTTGTATAACGTTAAGGAACTTCACAAATCTGCAAAGTGAAGGAGTGCATCTTTCCCTGGTAGCCATACAACATCGAAATAGTCCCTTCCCATGGCTAAACATTATACTTCCCTTTTTTCAAAAATGCCAACATGTTTTTCATACATTTGGTAGATTTCCCATGGGATTTTGGTGGATTTAACGGCTGATTTTTTTCCCATTGCCATAAATGCAGTGTTGCTTGTGAATTTTCACCAAAGTCATTTTCGTATCAAAAGTGCTATTTTTGATTTTGAGAAAATTGGTCAAGGGAAAAAAATTGTGAAAATTGGCAGAAAACATGAAAAATCATTATTTTAAAATTCACAAAAAGTGCAAATGTGCGAAAAATCACAAACGTATAACAAAATGATTTTCTGTGCCATTTTCGCTCCAAAGTCGAATTCAATATTATTTTTCACGAAAATGAATGTAAAAAGAATATCGGCAGTTTCGCTCACCACTGCTTAAAAGGTGTCGGAATTTAGGGCCTTTACAATCCCAACCTGTTCAGCTGCACCAAACCAAACAAAGGCGTATTTGCATTCTATTCTAGGGCACTTTAGAGAGCAAGTATGTAATAGCAACAACTTTTTACAGTCACTTTGGCCAGTTAAGCTGATTCATTGTGCGTGTGCCATTATATCAACATTTTCGCTCTGGCTATAGATTGCGTAACGGCTTTTGCTGGGAAAATTACTACGACAGACCCTTTGCCCCGCTACAATTCTTATATATTTGCAGACAAGCCATTGCACCGTAATTCTCTGCTGATACATGTTATGCCGTGTGTCTGTAGTGCAGTGTCGGCTGTTTATCTTGTATTCCTACAGTGCGTGTAAGTGCCAGTAACGTGAATTCCAAGGTGATATCTTAATTTATAGAATGTAAGGCTTTGTCAGGTAAAGTGATATGTTGAAATATTAAGTATCTGGGGTGTAAAGATGGAACTCCTCAGAGACCCTGTACAGTCTGCCATGTTTCCATAGTAACCTTAGACACCACCTGAGGTTAAAGCAAGTGTTTTTTTTTTTTTCAAAGAAAAAATATGTGGTAAGCTCTAGCATTGAATGACCAATGTAAAAGTGCTAGAGGATTACAATTCTATAGAGTTATTATAGTTATATACATATCTGGCCCCAGGAGACATTCTAAATCCCCCATCATCCTTCACAATGTGCTTTGTAAGTGCTTCTTATGTAGATCTAGCATTATTTTACAGTACTGTGTTAGTAGTCTGCGTATTCTTATGTGGGTTTAAAATAATCTGCTACAAGGCCCTGGTTATCAATGCCGTGTTCTTGCATTATTTATTTAGTATATTTTTTATTTAAGATACAGCCATGTCAGCTGCAATATGTATAGTACAAGCTCTTAAAGTGAACCTTCAGACTAAAAATGTACTCAGCAGCACTGAAAAGGCTTGTTGTTTCTTTAACAGTTCTTTAACAGCATCATAACTTTGTTTTCCTTACCCAAGTCTCATTTTCAGCTGCACAGAAGAAAACTGCCCTGGCATTTTTCCCCTGATGCTGAGCAAAGCATGATGGGATTTCTGATGTTTTTGTTCTCCTTCTGCTGTTTTGGCGCAAATTAGTTTTTTTTTTTCATTTTGAATTTGAGATTTGAAGCCAAGCGCGCTCAGCTGGGAGGGGTGATCAGGACACAGGATAGTTGGAACTGTGTGTCTCATGCTCCCGGTAACCTCCTTTCAACCAAAAACATAGCTGCCCCATGAAATCACAAACATTTGTCTGTTCTTTTAAAACAGGGTGGGTAAGAGATTTTATTACCTATCTATTTTAATTAACATAACTAATGTAACTTAATGACAGTATGTTTGTTTAGGCTGAAGTTCCCCTTTTAAAGAGGCACTGTAATCACATATAGTCGAATGTAATACATTATTCAGGAATTATATACACAATTTTATGTTAATCACCCTTGTTTCAGCATCAGAAACATTTGCTATGTATATATTGCTGTATATTGGTATGTAATCTCATCCTGTCAGTAATGTTTCTGCAAATTTAAGGAGAAACTTTATCCCAATCAGTAGGCCAAACCCCCTCTCCCACAAGAAGTCTTTTCCTTTTCTCTATCAGGGACCTTTGTGTGGCTAATATTGAGGTGGGTCTCCTCCCACAGTGTGATGTCATGGCCATGACAGTTTAAAGTGGACCCAAATTAAAAATACAAGATTTCAGAAATAATTATAATAAATCTATTTTCTAAATTATAATAATAAATAGCAGCCTTTTTCAGCTGCATGATGACAAATATAAAATATTTTACATTTATTGGAGGAACCCCTCCCTTCCTTTCATATTGCCGGGACAGAATCCGGCAAACTGGTGGAGTAGATGGTGTCCGGCAAAGGAGGAATTGCTAACGGCTGCCACCTGTATAACTCTTGTTATGAAAAGAGAAGGGTGAAAAGCAGGCACTGAAATGCTCATGGGCTTGAAGGAGTGTTTATTTATCTTTGTATGTGTCAGAGTGGTGCAACTAAATATTTTGAATTAAAAAAACGTTTGGTTTGGGTCTGCTTTAACTATTTCTTTTACTAGTTTTTTTTTTTTTTTTTTTTTTTTTTTGAACAGCAATGGATATTATAAGATTATAAAACTTCATAATAAGAAATTCTGGCCCAAGGAATTCTGCAATTCACTTTTTCCCCTGAGTTTCCTCCTAGGTGGTATGTTCACACCTTTTCAATACAATTCCCCTTAAACCATTTACGAACAAGAAAATACTCAAAATATTTTTATAATATTTTTTTCTCCTACTTTTTAAAAAGAGGATGTGTAACGAATAACGATTACGTCTTCACTTAGCACAGCGGTGCCTCTGCCATTATGTGCATACCATTTGGATGCTTTATGCCTTAGGAAGGTTTTGTCTGAACACAAAACAGACTGCTGCTGTCCATTTTTGCTCATGATGATTTTGCAGAGTGGGTTTCGGCCTTTGATTTCACAAACGTGAAATGGTGCGTGCACTCTGGTTTTTTAAATACAGAAGAATCTTATTAAGAAAATGTGTAATTCTGGTGTAACCGTTGTTTACAAACGCCAGTGACTGGGCCGGGATTAGTATAAATGTGTAAGAAGACCCCATGCTGTTTTTTTGTTTTTGTTTTTTTTAATACAAGAAAAAACAATCCTCAGTGATAAACATGTTGTGGCAAGGTCTTTACAAGTTCTGTTCTTGTGGCTCATCAGATCTGGGAACTAAGCTTAGACACTTTGCCTGCTGCATTACAGAATGTAGGACTGTAGCACTTTAACCATAGCTGCTTTCAGTGGTTCCATTTGTTTATTAAAGGACCACTATCGTGAAAATGCTAAAATTTTAAATACATGTAAACACATAAAAATGAGAAGTATGTTTATCCAGAGTAAAATGAACCATAAGTTACTTTTCTCCTATGTTGCTGTCACTTACAGTAGGTAGCAGAAATCTGACAAAACCGACAGGTTTTGGACTAGTCCATCTGCTCATGGGGGATTCTCAGCATGGCCTTTATTGTTTATAAAGACACTCCCTGCAAAGGATTTATACAAAGATGCTGCCCAGCCTCCCTGCTCGCTGCACACTGTTTTGGCAGTTGGATGGAGAAACTGCCATTTACTAAGTGCTTTTGAAAATAAAGGAAATCCTTTGAATCCCTCATGAGTAGATGGGCTAGTCCAAAACCTGTCAATTCTATCAGATTTCTACTACCACCTGTAAGTGACAGCAGCATAGGAAAAAAGTAATTTATGGCTCATTTCACTCTGGAAGTGATTACTCATGTATGTGTTTACATGTATCTTTAATTTTAGCATTTTCGCAATAGGGGTCCTTAAAAATAAACAAATCATTGGAATGGGAACAGAGTGGCCAACAGAGTAATCTTTCCTCTGATTACACAATCCATTGCTATAGAAGGATAACCGTTTACTAGAGGTCGTCCCAAGGGCATGTGCTCAATGTAATCTCAGGAGGAACAATTTGCAATACAGAAATATCAATGTGAATGTTATATTATACAATAGCAGGTATCAAAGTGTCAGCACAGTGCAGGTGGTTTACTTTCATTGCGTTGCGATCTTGTTTTTATATGCCCCAGTGTGTAACTAGCCTACAGTCAGACCACATCAATTTGTAAAAGGAAAGAAAGAGGACATGCTTTATATTTCTCTTAGTTCAACTATACATTAATTGATGTCTGGGCTTAGATGAATTTGACTGCCATTTTTATTCCCTTTTAAAAATTGTTGCTTTATTATTTCCAAAATCATTGTCTTGGAGAAAGTATGTCAATGTATTTATTTATTCATTTATTTTTGGTTCTGACATATTCTGCAGTGCTTAAAGAGACACTGAAGCGAAAAAAAACTATGATATTATGATTTGTATGTGTAGTACAGCTAAGAAAATAACATTAAGATCAGATAAATCAGTCTGATTGTTTCTAGTACAGGAAGAGTTAAGAAACTCCAGTTGTTATCTCTATACAAAAAAGCCATTATCTCTCTACGACTTTCAAAGTCGTGGAGAGGGCTGTTTTCTGACTTTTATTATCTCAACTGTTAGTAGCCCAGGTTTTCTCATTATTTAAGAAGGGCAAAAAATCAGATCCAGGAAATTATAGACCTGTAAGCTTAACATCAGTTGTATGCAAACTATTTGAGGGGTTACTAAGAGATACTATACATGACTTCATAGTAGAAAATAATCTTATTTCTCAGCATCAACATGGGTTTACTAAAGACAGGTCCTGTTTGACTAACATGCTCAGCTTTTATGAGGTAGTGAATGCTAATATGGATATTGGGAATGCTGTTGATGTGATATACTTGGACTTTGCAAAGGCCTTTGACACTGTTCCCCACAAAAGTCTGGTGCAAAAGTTGAGGATGCAAGGACTGGGGAAGAGTCTGTGTTCATGGATAGGGAACTGGCTAATGGACAGAAAACAAAGAGTTGTGGTCAATGGATCGTACTCAAAATGGGAGACTGTTAGCAGTGGGGCCCAACAGGGGTCTGTTCTGGGTCCAGTGCTCTTCAATTTATTTATTAATGACCTAGTAGATGCAGTAGTGAGCAATGTTGCTATTTTTGCAGATGATACAAAATTGTGCAGAATCATCAACTCTCAGGAAGATAGTGTCATATTGCAACAGGATCTGGATAGGATGGCTATATGGGCACATACATGGCAGATGAAATTCAATGTTGACAAATGTAAAGTCATGCATTTTGGACGTACTAATGGTCTAGCACCATACAAAATAAATGGGATACAGTTGGGGACATCAAACTTGGAGAAGGACTTAGGAGTACTCATTGACAACAAGTTAAATAATCGTACTCAATGCCAAGCCGCTGTAGCTAAAGCTAACAAAATTTTGGGATGCATTAAAAGGGAAATAAAAACTCGAGATGCTAGCATAATATTGCCCCTGTTTAACTCTCTAGTAAGGCCACATCTGGAATATGGAATTCAGTTCTGGGCACCACATTACAAAAAAAGAGAGCTGAGCCATGCCCTTTGAAATGGTGTGAGATTTTAGAAAATTTAATTGGAGGCCCAATGAAAGCCTATGGGGATTTTATTACTTTTTCACCCCTGTAACTCTGGTTTGCAGAGATGTAGGGAACCCAACTTTGGAGTAAAAGTATAACAATATGCCTTCTACCTGCATGAGACATGTTGTGAGATTCAGACGTTGCTAACGGCCATGGCTGCAATTTATGTATGTCAGAATCCCCACCATTAACATTGCCCAAATAAACAGGTTTTTGTGACCCTAGGCTATGACCTCTTTAGCCTAGGGGCCCCAAACTCACCAGCCATGATCCCCCTAAGAGTTCCTACAATGCTAGAAAATTTGCCACTGCTGAGCCATTGCCATTTGAAATGGTGTGAGATTTTGAAAAGTTAAATAGGAGGCCCTATGAAAGCCTATGGGGGATTTTACCACATTTGCACCCCTGTAACTCTGGTTTGCAGAGATGTAGGGAACCCAACTTCGGAGTAAAAGTATAACAATATGCCTTCTACCTGCTTGAGACATGTCGTGAGATTCAGATGTTGCTAACAGCCATGGCACGGCCACGGCAATTTATGTACGTCAGAATCGCCACCATTAACATTGCCAAAATAAACAGGTTTTTGTGACCCTAGGCTATGACCTCTTTGGCCTAGGGCCCCCACACTCTCCAGTCTTGAGCCCCCTAAAAATCCGTACAATGCTAGAAAATTTGCCACTGCTGAGCCATTGTCCTTTGAAAAGATTTGAGATTTTTGAAAGTGAAATAGGGAGCCCAATAAAAGCCAATGGCTAAATTCAGCACTTTTGCAGTGCACCCCCATAACCATAACAACACCAAATTTGCAGCATATATTCAAAAGATAGCAGGAAACAATATTTAAAGGACTTCCGAGGCCATAAATATGAAAAAAAAGTGACGTGGGGTCCCCCCTCCCGAGCCTCTGTAACCCCTTGTCCCCCATGCAGGCTGGGATAGCCAGAATGCGGAGCCCCGGCCGACTGGGGCTTCGCACCCTGAGCTATACCAGCCCACATGGTCCATGGTATGGGGGGCTCCGGGGGAGAGGGGCGGCCAAGCCTTCCCCTCCCCCCCCCCACATGGACAAGGGGCTCTTCCCCACCTCCGGTGCCCCAGGAGGAGGTGGGGGCGATGACTCCCTGGGGGGGGGGGGTTCATGGTGGCATCTGGGAGTCCCCTTTAAGAAGGGGACCCCAGATGCCCACCCCCTCCCAGGAGAAATGAGTATAGGGGTACAAAGTACCCTTTACCCATTTCCACAAAGGGTTTAAATGAAATAAAAATACAACCATGAAAAAAGTCCTTTAATTTTCTTAATTATCCATAAATACTTATCTGTACCTATAAAAAAAAATTTCCAACGCCAATATCCTTGGTAAATGATCCAACGAATTACAGTATCCTTTTATGTTGCGATCTTCAATTAGGTTGATTGAAGATCTCCGAAGCCCCCCACCCACATAGCAGATAATGCATCCTTTCCTACGCATAGCTGCTAGCTCCCGCTGTCTTTCCCCACCTGCCTGCCTGCACCTGTCAACCCCCACCTAGGCTGGCACCCAGTGCACCCATGGGTGCACTGGGTGCCAGCCTAGGTGGGGGTTGACAGGTGCAGGCAGGTGGGGAGAGACAGCAGCAGGAGCCAGCAGCTTCACGTCCTGCCGAGGACGCATTCTCTGCTATACTAGCGGCTCATGAATGAGCCGGATCTTTTTAATGAATCGGTTCTTGTTTAATGAATCGATACTTTTTTTTTTTTTACTTTGAAATCGATTTTCTGAAAAACTATAAGGTCTTTTTGAAAAAAAAATGTTCCTCTTGTTCCTACTGTTCTTCTTTACATCCCCAGTAATTTTGGTGTTGCTAGCTTTTAAGGGGCTTTACTATCAACCGTTAAAGTCGGCGGGGGTATATTTTCCCACGGTCAGAAGGAGAATTTACATTGAAACTTTAAAATTGATTTTTCTCAAAAACCATAACGTCTTTTCGAAAAAAAAATGTTTCCCTCTTGTTCCCACTGTTCTTCTTAACATTTCCTGCAAGTTTGGTGTTTCTAGCTTTTAAAGGGGCTTTGCTATTAACTGCTAAAGTTGGCGGGCGTTTAATTTTCCCACGGTCAGAAGGAGTTATTTTAAAATGATTTTCTCAAAAACTATAAGGTGTTTTTGAAAAAAAAATGTCCCTCTTGTAGTCACTGAAAGATCTCAGGTGTTAGACACCTTGAAACATCTTTTCCATCAATTTTCTGGCCAGCATAAATGTTTCTAGTTTTCAAAGTTCGCCTCCCCATTGAAGTCTATTGCTGTTCGCGGACGTTCGTGCGAGCCGAACCTTCCGCGGCAGTTTGCGAACAGGGTTCGCGAACCGAAAATCGGAGGTTCGCAACATCTCTACAAGAGAATGGATTTGTTTGCTATACCAGGACATCGGCATTTCTTTTGAATCATCTTGTAAGAGAACACAGGCAGTGCCAGGGTTAACTAAATTGCTAGCTGCACTACATTTTTTCAGGCTCCTATCAAGCCATAGCTGGCGAAATTGTGGGATTGTCCCAAGCCACTTCCAGAATCCCGGTCCAGGTGTTAAGCCCTATTCGGAATGTTGCTACGTGGTGTTCAAAGGAATGCCCTTTTACCCACAATTCCACGGGAATCTCATGGCCTTGTGTTAAATTACCGCTGTAAAATGGAAATATCGACACGTTACCAAATTGTTATCAATATTTTATCGAAGTCACACCGAATGCAGAAAAACCTTGATGAATACAACTAGATATCGATAAACTTCGAATTCGGTAATTTAACGAACTGGAAAAAGTTATCGCAAAGACAATGATGAATCGAGGCCTGAGGGCTCGTTTCCACTATCGCGAATCTGCATGCGTCCAACGCATGCAGATCCGCACATGTAATACAAGTGGATGGGCCTGTTTCCACTGTAGCGTTGTTGAGGTGCGCTTTTTTCAGCGTGAAAAAAACGCACAAAAGAGCCGACGATTTCGCCTGCGTCGGGAATCCGTGCGAATCGCCGCTAATGTATTTAATAGTAAAAACACATGCGTTTGTTACATGCGTTTTTACCCGCGATTTCGCGTGCGATTTCGCACCTTTTTCAATTTTATTTAGCCCTGGCAGTGTCATGGTTAATTTCGCATGGCACCCTGCCATGCGAAATCGCAGGCGAAATCGCGGGTAAAAACGCATGTGGAAACGCATCCGCATGCGTTTTTACAAGCGTCGGAATGCGGCCGAAATCGCGTCGCAACAGTGGAAACAAGCCCTAAGAAATAAAGATGGCAGTTCATATGTCTCTCCCACTACAAACTTATATAATGAGCTTTGGAACCTGTGCAGTTTGCAAGGCAATTATTAAAGCACTCAGTAGAAACCTATTTCAAATTTGAGTTCCAGTGGGAATTGAACCCATGGCCTGAATGCTCTAATTTTGTAAAATTGTTATATACTTATTTTTTTACATATTGTAGAAAAAAACATGATGAGAGAATTTTTTTGCTTAATTTAAATGCCTTGAACTCCAACAGAAAAAAAAAATCTGTAAGGTTAATGCTCCGTCTGTCCATGAAGCTATTTTAATGCACTTAACATACCACATGTCATATTTAAAACCCCAGTATGTACTTTAATTAGCACCGCTGAGAACATTAGCAAATACTTTTCGTGCGGCTCCATGCAATCATGTGCATTAAAAGCGCTTTAGGTAGTGTTCAATTTCTGTCATTTTAAAGTGTTACTACAGTCATTAAATTTTGTAGCTGTTAAGATTTAATTAAAGAAAATGTCTATTTTGTATTATTTATTTTTTAAATTGACGTACTAAAATAGTTTAATTTTTTTTACCAGGAAAATTAGCTATTACAAGTGAAGAAATGCTTTTTTTGAAGTTCCACCTGTTGGTTGGTTTTGAGGGTTTATAAACTAAAAAGCCTGGTGCACACCAAAAACCGCTAGCAGATCCGCAAAATGCTAGCAGATTTTGAAACTCTTTTCCTTATTTTTCTGTAGCGTTTAAGCTAGCATTTTGCAGTTTTGTGAGGCGTTTTTGGTGTAGTAGCTTTCATATATTGTTACAGTAAAGCTGTTACTGAACAGCTTCTGTAATAAAAACGCCTGCAAAACCGCTCTGAACTGCCGTTTTTCAGAGCGGTTTGCGGTTTTCCTATACTTTACATTGGAGGCAGAAACGCCTCCGCAATCCAAAATCTGCAGCAGCCCGGGAGTATGCGTTTCTGCAAAATCTTCACCAGCCCATTGAAATACACTACCAAAGCATTTCCACATCCGCAAGCGGATCGAAAAACGCTGCCGAACCGCTCTGGTGTGCACTAGGCCAAACAGACTCTTATTTTACTGCTGTGTATTAAAGATAAATGCAGTCACTAAAACAGGGACAGTAAAGGTCCTCACAGCGTTCATACAGCAATATACTGGATAGGTCTCAAAGGGATTCTTAAATATAGTAAAAAAAATATAATTTTTACTCACCTGGAGGCTGGGGCTTCTACCAACCCCCTGCAGCTGTCCCGTGCCCTCCCAGTCACTCTTGGATCCTCCTGTCCCCCACCGCCAGTTACTTTTAATTTCGCACATTAGGCTCACGGCCTGGCCACGGGTCTCCTTCTTCGCGTTCCCGTCTGCAATAGCGCTATTGTGGATGGCAACGCAAAGAAGACTACGCGACACCAGGCCTGTCAGCGACAGCGAATAGAAAGTAGCTGGCAGAGGGTGGCAGGAGGATCCGAGAGTGACTGCTAGTGCACGGGACGGCTTTTTTACTAGGCTTAAGTGTCCCTCCAAGTCCAAAATGTATTAGGACTCAAAATAGTAGCAATAGTGAAATACCGTTTATTAAAAGCAGTTGGCTGATGGTGTAATGGTTAAGGGCTCTGCCTCTGACACAGGAGACCAGGGTTCGAATCTCGGCTCTGCCTGTTCAGTAAGCCAGCACTAATTCAGTAGGAGACCTTTGGAAGTCTCCCTAACACTGCTACTGCCAATGGCGCTTTGAGTCCACAAGGAGAAAAGCGCAATATAAATGTTATTTGTCTTGTCTTGTGCCAAAAAAGTTTAAAAATCAGATTTTGCACTCACAATTGGCATGAGGTAACAAGCGTGTAATACAGTGGTGTTCCTGCATCACCGCTTCCACCGCAGTCACCTCCACAATCAAAGTTCGAAGGGAACGTCCAAATGTGTCACCTTTCAGATTCCCTTCGCCTTGTTGTGCCATAGGCTCCACCTACAAAAATATATATAATAGAAGTTAAAATGTAACCAAGGTGAAACTAGGGTAAAAAAGTGCATACTTACATTAGAAGAGGGAAGCCTGTGGATCCTTTGTAGGCTTCCCATGCCATCCTCCAGTTCCCCATTGCTGAGCTCTTCAGGCACAACTGTGGCTATGCATACTCTTGCATGAACAGCTCCTTGCTACTGCACAGATGCGGCTGTGCTCACACGCATTCCTTGTGCCAAAAGAGGAGCTCAGCCTTGATGATTCGGAGGGTCCTGGCAAGCGACTGCAGAGGCAAGGATGCCCAGACGGCCTCTTTAGGGTCCAGAGGCTTCCCTCTTCTAAGGCAAGATTTCCCTTTTGACTCAAACTTTGGCTCAGGTTCACTTTCACAAAGATTGCATACTTGCATATTCTGTGGCACTGTACAGCGTAAGAAACAAACATGGTGTACATAATAATATAGGCAATGGTATGCACAAAATACAGATGTTTGTACATAATACAGAATTGGTAGACATCGCTATTATCCTCACCAAAGTTGCAAACGACCTCCGCGTTACAAAATCCGAAGGCCAATTTACTGTACTAATACTTCTTGACCTTTCCTCTGCCTTTGACACTGTAAATCACTTTCCACTTTCTGCTTCTCCAGACACTCTCATCACTGGGTGTCAAGGGCATAGCACATTCTTGGATTAGCTCCTACCTGTCTGGATGCTCTTTCACTGTCTCCTATTCCAACACTAACGCCTCTCCATGCCTGCTATCTGTTGGTGCACCACAAGGCTCCATTCTAAGACCTCTTCTTTCCTTCATCTATACTTATGGCCTGGGAAAATTAATATGCACTTCTGGTTTCCAGTATCACCTCTACACTGATGACACTCAAATATATCTCAACTCCTGACCTCTTTACACTATTATCTTGAGTCCCTGACTGTCTGTCTGCTGTTTATGCATCCACGTCATGCTGTTTCCTCAAACTTTAACATGAACAAAACAGAAATTGTGTATTTCCTCCATCTCTCTCTCTCTCTTCTCCACCACCTATAGTTACAATTAATGTAAAAAATACCCAAATAACCTCAACTTCTGAAGCTTGCTGTCTGAGAGTAAATCTGGACTCTAAGCTCGTCTTAGAAACTATACAAGTAATCTAAGCTCTCATTTATAAACTACGTATTACCACATTAACAACCTCCTGCTACTTCCATCTCAAAAATATCTTCAGAAATCATCCCTTCCTTACAGAAGAAGCTACTAATATGTTTGTACATGCTCTAATCATGTCTAGTCTTGATTACTGTAATACCCTACTCTGTGGCCTACTAAAAAAACAGAATGGCACCTCTCCTGTCCCTACTGCACTCTACTGCTTGTATTATCCACCTCTCCTCCCACTCCTCTGATGATGCCCCTCTCTGCCAATCCTTCCATTGGCTACCAATCACCCAAAGGATCCAGTTTAAACTCCTAACACTATCATAGAAAGCTCTACATCCTTATTAATCTCCAGATATCATCCATCCCAGAACCTTCGCCCCTCCCAAGAGACCCTCTTGTTATCCAACTTGGTCACCTCTGCTCACTCTCATATCCAGGACTTCTCATGAGTGTCACCTCTCCTTTGGAACGCTCTAACACAGCCTACCCATCATGCTAAAAGCCTGAAAATGTTCAAACGGATCCTCAAGATGCACCTTTTCAGACAACCTTATCATTTGCTATAGCTAAAATTTAAGATTCACTGCCTCATCTTCTAACCCCTTTGTCTACTCACCCAGTGTCTCAAACCCACTACCCTCTAAATTGTAAGCTCACAAGGGCAGGGACCTCCCACTTTTGTTTTCTGTTTCTGTCCAATTTATCAAAGGAACATCTATCAGTCTGATGTTACTCAAACTGCACACCAATTGTATGTATCTGTACTTGTGTCACTGGTTGTCCTGATTGTACAGTACTTTTAACTGCTCATTTATCTATGCTCACCATTGTTGTATGTTTTACATGTTGTACAGTGCTATGGAATATGTTGGCACTCTATAAATAAAAATAATAATTACAGTGAAAAAAGTAACATAATTTACAGAGTAATTTAAAAAAAAATCCTAGAGGCCTATGGAAGATGATATATCCAGATCTATGAATGTAGTTACTTACATGTAAGAGGTTTTTGAGACATAACAGACACAAAAAGATAAGTGTCAAAATAGGCCATAGAGGATTTTTATGTGCTATGATGAAAATAGAAGTGCATGCCATTTAGAGATTCCTTGAAGGCACTTTCTGATATATATAATACCACTGTTTTTCTATGATGTTACCAATAACAGACATCCAAGCATGTTTCAAGATGACATGGGGAGATTAGTAAATAAAAAGTGTTGTGATATTAACCAGTGTTCACATCAAAACGTGTTCAGTCACAAGCAAAGGTTAGAAAAAATCAGGAGCTACTTACACATTTGAAGTAGGGATGCTCATTCAGCTTCCACGGAATTGAAATTTCCACATTTTTGTTTGGAAATTGGTAATTAGAATTTTCCCAATTTCTGATTTTCCTTTTTTTTTTTTGTCATCTTTTTTTGCATTCTCTGAGTTGTAATTTCTTATCAGTGAGGGTCACACTGTAGTCTGACCCAGTCCTGACAGGAATTGCCACTTACACACCTGATTTTTAATTCTTTCATGCAGAGAAAGCAAAAAGGAACACCGCATAGTTATGTGTGTGCTAGGCACTGTACATACACATGTCTATCTCATCATGTCACATGTCACCTAGGGTATCCTTTAAGTCCCCAGTTTATTGCCCTGTGGCTTCTTCCAACCACCTGTCCTGTTCCCTCTCTGTCTGTCCGCTATGCTTTCTAGCACGTATTGGGGCTTTATGATTAAACGACCGCCTAACGCCGATAGGCGTCGGCAGGTTTTAAGTGGTTTCCCATGGAAATGGCCTTTCCATGTCAGTTCATGGAGGGTGTCTCCGTGAACAGCCTGCAAGCCTCCAATTGTGGCTCGCAGGCTAAATGTAAACATGCGGGGAAGAAATCCCCGCTGTTTACATCATACGGCGTTGCTGCGCAGCAGCGTCGTAAAGGAGATCGGCGATCCCCGGCCTCTGATTGGCCGGGGATTGCCGGCATCTGATAGGCTGAAGCCTATCAGAGGCGGTGCAGGACAAATCGCCGTCCTGTGCCGCCCATCGGAAAGAGGGGAGGGAGGGAAGGGGAAGAAGGTGGAAAATCGCTGCGGAGGGGGGCTTTGAGGAGCCCCCCGCTGAACGAAAATAGCCGGCGGCGATCAGACCCCCCCAGCAGGACATCCCCCTAGTGGGGAAAAAAGGGGGGAAGTCTGGTCGCCCCTGGCTGCCTGCTGATCTGTGCTGTGGGCTGGAGAGCCCACGCAGCACAGATGTTGCGCAAACAAGCCCGGTCCTTAAAGAGAATCTGTACTCTAATATTCTTACAATAAAAAGCATACCATTCTATTCATTATTTTCTCCTGTGCCCCTCTGTGCTGTTTCTGCCACTCTCTGCTGCAATCCTGGCTTGTAATTAACAGTTTTAGGCAGTGTTTACAAACAAACTAACCAGCTTCTAATAGGCTCAGCTAAGCATAGTGTGTGAGTCATTCAGAGTGTGCAGGGGGCCTGCAGAGGGTGTGTATCGCTTCTACCAATCACAAGCAGCCCTGCACATTCCACACAATCAAGCCTTAGCCCGACAAACAGGACAGAGGAAAGATACATTGATTTATTACAGAGACAGTGCAGTTAGGAAAGACTGCAGTAAGCCAGAGCAGATTAGAACAGGCATAGGAACTTATAGGATAGAAGAACTAAGGCTGAAAATTTGTTACAGAGTCTCTTTAAGTGGTTAACCAGCTAAAGTCGGTGCAAAATTACATTAAATTATGCATGATTGTGTGAAATTACAAATGGATTACCCATAATCAATTGACTTTTGAAATTGTAATTAAGTGTTGCCGTAATTGCAAAATTTACCACAAAATTTTGCATAATCATAATTCGCAGATTACAATCATCACTAGTAATTACTGTAAATGTTATTAAAAATGATCTTTACTATTCACCCTGCACCCAGCTGTACTTTCCCAGACAAAACAAGCTTATTTACAGCCATGACAACATAAATTGTTTGTATAGCTGACAACAACCCAAATCTCCCTTTGCAAGTTTGTGTAGTTCATTTACGACTCATCTCTTTAGATGCTCATTCAGCTCACCTGCTTCAATGGATATGCAATTTGTGACTTGGGCCTTGATCCACGAAGCAACCGTAAAATTGCTGTATGCAAGCAGCGCAATGCAATTTTACTGGTACTTACGGTAGGGGGCAACGCAGGTTACCCTATTAGTGGTGTACCATATGTTAGCATAGCAATGTGTGTTGCATTAATAGGGTAATGCGCATTGCCCCCTATGCCTTAGTACTAGTACAGTTACCATCTGCACACGGTAATTTTACCACGGTTTCATGCTTAGATTAAATAAACAGTTTTAAAAATCACAGAAATCCTAATGTTGGGAATACACCGTTGTTTTTTTAGGTGATTAGATGGTCCGATAGATAATTTCCAACATGTTCGATTCTTTTGCTGCTCAATTTATGATAGAAGTGAATGGAAAAAGATAAGAAAAACGAGTGGAAGATAAGAGAATCGACTGCAGAATCGAGCTGCCAAAAACGTTTGAGAGCAGAAACGCAGGGCAGAAACGAATCGTGTATTCCCAGCATGAAGAAAGAACTGAAGCAGAGGCTCAGCACTCTCATCCATAGCTACTGATAAGGCTAATTACACTCCGATGTAGCTAAACAAACAAATGCTGCTCAGTGCCCTTGATGTCTACAGCATTTATATGTTAAATGGAAACTTTCCGTTGTGTGCTGTGCAAGAGTTTGGGTACGCTTAAAATAACAGGATAATGATTAAAAATGTTGTAAGACATAATTTCTTGGTGTGGGAGTTGAACAAACACGAAGAAGGATATCTTGCGCTCCTAGTCCCGGGTAACCAATCAGAGATGTGTTCCTCTTATGAAGTCATGCACTGTGATGCTCCGTGATAGGATAGCTTGGCAAAAAGATCAAAGAAAGATGGAGCGCGCCATAGTGCATTAATCATAAAGGGTTGTTTATTAAGGATTAAAAGTTATACTCACAAACTTAATTGTGCAATTCGCATATCAGCAGACAGCCAACCGCTTGCCTCAACAGGGGAGGATGACGCGCTGTGGCCAGCAGCGCGAGTCCCGATGGCCTGGGCTCCGTCTCGCTGTGAGGTGGGCGTGGCTGGTATTCAACAGGCGTGTGACGTCATTACGCGTTTCGGCGCACAGCGCCTTTGTCAGATCAGTTATGACGAAGGCGCTGTGTGCCGAAACGCGTAATGACATCACACGCCTGTTGAATACCAGCCACGCCCACCTCACAGCGAGACGGAGCCCAGGCCATCGGGACTCGCGCTACTGGCCACAGCGCGTCATCTACAAGTCACATGACTACAAGTTTGTGTTAATATTATACAACATTCCTATTTAAATTACTCAAACATATGTAAAATGACACAGTGTCAAACTTTGCTCTACTTCTGTTGTAAAAGTCTAAACAAAAGCTTGCACAAAATATACAGTGTAATAATAAAAAATAAGTTTAAAGGGAACCTTAACAGAGAGGGATATGCATGTTTCCTTTTAAACAATACCAGTTGCCTGGCAGCCCTGCTGATCTATTTGGCTACAGTGGTGTCCGAGTCACAACCCTGAAACAAGCACGCATCTAATCCAGTCTGACTTCAGTCAGAGCACCTGATCTGCATGCTTGTTCAGGGGCTGTGGGTAAAAGTATTAGAGACACAGGATCAGCAGGAGAGTCAGGCAACTGGTATTTGTTTAAAATGAAAAATCCATATCCTGCTCAGTTTAGGTTCCCTTTAAAGCAAAGCTAAATAAAAAAATGTAAATGAATTATTAATAATAATAATAATAATAATAATAATAAAAAGTAGCAGCTTTTGTGCAATGGGATTCTGTGAGCAATACAACACAATTAGACTTACAAGGAAATATGCGCTCAGCATTTGAAAATTATTTCAAATAATTTGCATATCTTCTGAAGTGCAATTGCATAAATAATCCTGAAGCACCCTATGCATGGAGCTTGGCATGCCTGGAGTAGTGCTATGCTGAAATTATGCAGAATGTTTGTTTACTAAGGCGCTGTAATGCCATAAACCTGGTATGTAAAAAGTGTGCGTTATTAGGCTCTGGCGGGCGTCACGGTACGTATTTTTCAATGCCTCTCATTCGAGGACAGAATGATTATTCCTACAACCTGTTTCCCTGTAAATTATGGATTTTAGTTGTACAAAAACCGCACTACACACTTGTCAGTGTTTCTCGACTGAAGCAGCTGTGTTGGAAGAATTTAAATTCACTTATAGAAGAATGTTAAATATTATATAGTAAGCCATATGTTGTAATGGTAGCACAAAAGATAAATACCTAAAAGCAAATATCTTTTTTTGAGTTTTATGTTTCATAGGACCTTTGGAAAGAATACTAGACGCCTCTAAATGTTTTGGAATGATCCAAAACAGTGTGAGTAATAATAATACTTGCCACGCCTGGGGCAGAGTTCAATAGCACCCAAGGAAGAGTAATCATCACCTTTATTACTTGCTCCCCTAACCTTTTCTCATTGTTGTTGCACCCAAAGCTGGCACCTCTCTCACATCTGCATGGATAGGCCCTTATACTCACAAACTAGGGCCTACAGTAAGGCAACCACTATGTGGGCAGATTGGGAGATCTATTCAACTCCATTTGGGTAACCTAAGTGTGGATATACAACTAAAATTAGAATAATCTCGTTTGACAAGTAGCACTGCCTAATTATAGGTTTTATTTACATAGTATTGCCAGATTCCCCTAAATGTAAACATATATATTATAATAATAGATTATGTTAAATATTGGAGTAGTAGCTCATTGCCAGGTTCCCCTAAATATAAATGTCTTATTGCCAGAATCCCCTAAATATAAACATATACATAATGATATATTGTTATGTTATAACTTATATATTGGTGTAGTAGCTGCTAAGGTCTAGTGTTGATCGAACACCCAGGTATTCAGGCTCGTCTCGGGTCGGCTCGGCTGAACATGGTCCAGATGTTCGGGATATTCGGCCGAACACCGAGCCTAATGGAAGTCAATGGGGACCCGAGCATGCCTGCTTTGCAGGTCTGAAAAAACTTGCAAACTGAGGGAAACTTCTGCAAAAGTTTTCAACAATAAGCAACAGTAAAATGCAATAAAGTGTGTTTATTTTATGGGCACAACTGATCCCAGTTGGCACTGACAGTACTGTTTTTTTTTTCCAACAATAAGTAACAGTAAAGTGCAATAAACTGTGTTTTTATGGGCACTGTGGCTGCTGCCAGTGCTGAGGCTGGGGCACTGTAGCTGCTGCCAATGCCTGGCAGTGGTGAGGCAGGGGCTCTGTGGCTGCTGCTGGCAGTGGTGAGGCAGGGGCTCTGTGGCTGCTACCAGTGCTGAGGCTGGGGCACTGTGGCTGCTGCCAATGCCTGGCAGTGGTGAGGCAGGGGCTCTGTGGCTGCTGCCAGTGCTGAGGCTGGGGCACTGTGGCTGCTGCCAATGCCTGGCAGTGGTGAGGCAGGGGCTCTGTGGCTGCTGCTGGCAGTGGTAAGGCAGGGGCTCTGTGGCTGCTGCTGGCAGTGTTGAGGCTGGGGCACTTGGGCTGCTGCTGGCAGTGGTGGTGAGGCTGGGGCACTGTTGCTGGCCTGGCTGGCAGTGCTGGCACCTAACTGCTAGCTCTGTCTCCTACCTACCCCAAGCTAAACCCCCATGCGAATGGCGGAGCGAGCCGCGTGTTCGGGTATTTATATACCTGAACACGTGACCCGCTCGGCCAATCACAGCTGTGGTCACAGCCAGCTAGGCTGTGTGACCATAGCTGTGGAAAAAGCATCGTTGCAGCGTATTGGCTGCCTGCAAAGGTGCCAATAAGCGAGGGGAGGAGACCGAACAGCACGGCCGAGCACCATGCGGTGCTCAGCTGTGCTCGCCCCGAACACTGTGTTCGGGGAATAACGAACAGTTTCGAGCACTGTTCGATCAACACTACTAGGGTCAAATAGATCAGTGAGGCCTGAGACCTACTAGCAGCACTTTTCTAAGTGCTTGTAATTTGGCAAAGCTCTTGCTAATGTAATGCTATGAGAGATCTGTTTTAAAAATGGCATCCTCAAGTATGATCACACCCATAGCATTACGTTAGCAATAACTTTTCAAATCACTGATTCACTGGATCTTACAAAAGGCTTAGAAAAGCGCTGATAGTGGGTTCCAGGCCTAACAGTCAAATAGGATTAAAGCTAGCACTATGTAGGACTCATAACTAAATGATTGTTCTCTTTCTCCTAGAGAGATACCATTTGCTGCTGGGACTGTCCTACGTCTTGAGCAGAGTCCAGCAGTGGTCTGGAAAAAATTACTATAATACAATTATCTTATATGAATTAATTCACTGTGTGCTGAAGTAAGGCTTTGTTTACACTGTACATTTCAATGTGATTCCAATGCGATTCCAATTTTCACTGAATGCTAGGAACACAAGGAGAAAAAAAGCAGGACTTTTTAAAATCATATAAAAATTGCATCAGAACCACATTGTAATCGAATCAGAATTACAAGTAGTGTAAACAAGCAGTGGAGAAGTGGGGTCCCATAGCAAAACTTTCATGGTGCTATCAGACATAGGCATTCTTGAGCAATGCAACCTGTTCCTTTCCCTATATGGCCAATTTTCATTCTCCTCTACACTGCATGTTATACATGGGCACTGAGACACAGTCAGAGGATGGTGGAACACAAGAACGTTATTAGTGAATACATCAAGTACCACCTGGGCCCCCTCTGCTTCAGGGCCCCATAGCAGCTGCTATGACTGCTATGGTTATTGCTACACCCCTGTAAAAGAGCTCTGAATCCAGATTCCTACTATGGCTATCATTCATAAAGCATTACCGCATGCGGTAATGCAGAAAACAGCTGACTTTACTGAGCACTTAGCAAAATGTAAATTCATAAAAGCAGATACTGCATGAAAAGTTGAAATTCCTGAGCAGTGAGGTAAATTACCACCTTATGCGGTGATTAACTCAACATATGTCAGTAAATGTCAATTCATAAAGATTAGAGCAGGCGGTAATGGCACGGAGAATACCGCCTGCTTTGAAGAGGTGATGAGAGCGATAACAGCAAAGTTAATGGAGACCGATCTCCCAGGCAGCAGCAGAGCGATTGGAACAAACAAGGCTTCCCATAAATACCCCAGGCTTAGTTTTTAACCTCTTGTGTACCTGTTTTTAAATGTATTTCACATCAGAAAGCCTGCATGTGTAAAGTTTCTTAAAGTTCTTCTAAGCTGTAGGAATTAGATAGATTGCTTAGAAAGACTAATAGACAGAGTCAGAGCAGGTTCAGGGTAAAGAGAGGCAGTATAACTAAAAATGTACATCTAGAACAGCCATGGGCAAACTTGGCCCTCCAGCTGTTAACCTCCCTGGCGGTAAGCCCGTCCTGAGCTCGGGCTGGGAGAGATAAGCTGCGAGCGTAAAGCCCGAGCTCAGGTCGGGCTAGGGAATTCCTTGCTGCGTAGGAGCCCCGCGCGCGATCACTGCTGCGTAGCAGGACTCCAGTATCTCCCCCTGGCCTTTGTCCCTGCATCGCTGGCCGCCGGGATCCCCACAGCCACACTCTTGTTTCGGGACCCGGCGGCCAATCAGAGCGCGGCGTGACGTCACGGTAACGGGGCGGGAAAACAATTAAAGTGGCCCTGAAGAGTCGCACAGGGCAGAAGAAAATAAAATTAAAAAAAGCCCGATCTGCATTTATTTTATATATATACGCTGCATATATATGTATATACTGTGTGTATATACATATATACTGTATATATATATGTATATAATATATTTATATATTTATATATATTTATATATATATGTATATAGATATATATATGTGTATATATATATATATATATATATATATATATAGCCAATTAATTTACTGTATATATATATATATATATATATATATATATATATATATGTGTGTGTGTGTGTGTGTATATATATATATATATATATATATATATATATATATATATATATATATATATATATATATATATATATATATATATATATAGCCAATTAATTATTAATTTAAAGCTAATAGCAGCTAGTGATGGGCGAACACCTGGATGTTCGGGTTTGGGCCGAACAGGCCGAACATGTTCGACCCGAACTCAATGCAAGTCAATGGGGACCCGAACATGCCGCAATACGGCCCCCCTATGGGGTCGCAGGCATAAGGGGGGAGCATGCCCCGATCGCGGGGGGGGGGGTCGGAAATTCCCCCCACCCCCTCCGCTAGCGCTCCCCCCTCTGCCCGCTTCCCCATAAAAAAGTTGGCGTAAAGTTAAATATTACCGGTGGTGGCTGCTGCAGTGGCTGGCTGGCAGTGGTGTGAGTGAGGACTAGGAGGAGGAGTCCGAGTATGACGCGTTGAGGCCAGGCAGCGGGCGGTTCAGCGGTAGTACCCTTGTGGTACTTCCGCCCTTTCTCTGACCTCACGTACTCTACGTGATGACGCATACGATAGTACGCGTGACGCGTACCCTCGTATGCGTCATCACGTAGAGGACGTGAGGTCAGAGAAAGGGCGGAAGTACCACAAGGGTACTACCGCTGAACCGCCCGCTGCCTGGCCTCAACGCGTCATACTTGGACTCCTCCTCCTCATTCACACCACTGCCAGCCAGCCACTGCAGCAGCCACCACCGGTAATATTTAACTTTACGCCAACTTTTTTATGGGGAAGCGGGCAGAGGGGGGAGCGCTAGCGGAGGGGGTGGGGGGAATTTCTGACCCCCCCGCGATCGGGGCATGCTCCCCCCTTATGCCTGCGACCCCATAGGGGGGCGGTATTCGGCCGAACAGGGCCCTGTTCGGCCGAACAGGGGCCCTGTTCGGCCCTGTTCGGCCGGGCATTTAGTAGTTCGGGCGAACCCGAACGGTTTGGCCGAACACCATCAGGTGTTCGGCCGAACTCGAACATCACCCGAACAGGGTGATGTTCTGCAGAACCCGAACAGTGGCGAACACTGTTCGCCCAACACTAATAGCAGCTAAGTAAAAGGATTTCAGATTTCAGTTAACTAATCAGATGCCGCATACTTTGACTGGCTCATTTTTGCTCCCTTCCTGGGTCTTTGAAGACTCGAATGCTAGAAAAAAAAAATCACTATTATAATGTTAATAATAACAACAGACCAAATCAGCTATCAGGCCTAGTGCACACCAGAGCGGTTCTGCTGCGGTTTGCGATCCGCTTGCGGGTGCGGATCCGCTAGGGTAATGCTTTTCAATGGGCTGATGCACACCAGAGCGGGAGGCGTTTTGCAGAAACGCATACTCCCGGGCTGCTGCAGATTTTGGATTGCGGATGCGTTTCTGCCTCAATGTTAAGTATAGGAAAAACGCAAACCGCTCTGAAAAACGGCACTTCAGAGCGGTTTGCCAGGCGTTTTTGTTACAGAAGCTGTTCAGTAACAGCTTACTGTAACAATACATGAAATCTACTACACCAAAAACGCTTCACAAAACCGCAAAACGCTAGCTGAAACGCTACAGAAAAATAACAAAAAGCGTTTTAAAATCTGCTAGCATTTTGCGGATCTGCTAGCGGTTTTTGGTGTGCACCAGGCCTCAGTGTAATCTATACTCAAGATACATACATGTGTGTATATATATATATATATATATATATATATATATATATATATATATATATATATATATATATATATCTTTTTGCTGTTCCAAGGCCTAATCAGGTTTAAAGTACATTTTTCTTGTTTTTTTATTTTATTATATTTATATTTTTTATTTCTTAATAAAAATTATTTGTGTTAACAAAATTGTTTTACAAGAAAAAAACACAAAAAATTATCTCTGTTTTTAGGTGCTCTAACGAAGACTCTCACTTTACTATTTTACTATTTTTGCTATAGTATTACTATAGTAATAGTAAAAATAGTAAACTACAGATTATTGTATTAAGAAAAGTCCCTAACAATGCAAGACCAAAGTCCAAAAATATTATATAATTATGTATTATTATAATATAAGGAAAAAAACTTCAGTTAAAGGACAACTGAAGTAAGAAGAGTATGGAGGCTGACAGGGAGTAGCAATAGGGGTTGCAGAGGTTGCCACCGCATCGGGGCCCTTGGGCCAGAGGGGCCCCAAGGGCCCTCCCTCAACTACAGTATTAGCTCTCTATTGGACTTTGCTCATAATAATCACTTCTAGGATACTTTGAATAGTGGTAATCAGTAGTTGCCATTGGCAGGTTTTGGTGCGCCGTATCAATTGTTATTTATAGAGTGCTTGGGGGTCCCCATTGTAAAACTTGCATCAGGGCCCACAGCTCCATAGCTATGCCACTGGAGGCTGCCATATTTATTTCCTTTTAATCAATACCAGCTGCCTGGCAGCCCTGCTGATCCTCTGCCTCTAACACTATAAGCCATAGCCCCTGAACAAGCATGCAGCAGATCAGGTGTTTCAGACTTTAAAGTCCGATCTGACAAGACTAGCTGCATGCTTGTTTCTGGTGTTATTCGGATACTACTGCAGAGAAATAGACCAGCAGAGCTGCGAGGCAACTGGTATTGATTAAAAGGAAATAAATATGGCAGCCTCCGTATACCTCTTACTTCAGTTCCCCTTTAAACAGTACCAGTTGAGTGGCAGCCCTGCTGATCTCTTTGACTGCAGTAGTATCTGATTAACACCAGAAACAAGCATACAGCTAATCTTATCAGATCTGACAATACTGTCAGAAACACCTGATCTGCTGCATGCTTGTTCAGGGTCTATGGCTAAGAGTATTAAAAGCAGATGATCAGCAGGATAGCCAGGCAACTGGTATTGTTTAAGAGGAAATAAATATGGCAGCCTCCATATGCCTTTCGTTACAGTTGTCTTTTAAGTTTGGTGGATAGGGTTAGCAGAAATCTTTAGGAGGATTGGTTTTAAGTAAAAGTATAAAGGAAGGTTATATTTAATAATTAGAGTTAGGAGATTAGAATTACCCTGATAAGAACATTCCCAGAAAGCCAATGGTACAATAGTATTATAGCATTATACAGATATTTAGCCTCAACTTGTGCCCAACAGGACAGGCATTTATATTGCACACATATTCTGCCGACCGATATCCAGGTCCCTATTGTTCTCTATGGCATAATTTAATCTTTACTACGCTGATGAATTACAATGCCCTTCTGTATTCAGAAAGCGTGACAGGCAAATACAATGGGTAAAACTTTAAACAAGCATAGGATTTTTAATTGGAGCAATCAGTAGATTTTACTAAAAAAATTAATTAAATATATATATATATATATATATATATATATATATATATATATATAATATATAATATATGTGACAGGGTGTAAGTGGCTTGGCAGAGAGTTGTCCGAGATGATGTGTATGTTGCACCTGGTTTCAGGTATCTTGCACAATAAAGCTCCGGGGGGGGGGGGGGGGGTTCCCTGGCCACCTGGCCCAGTCCAGGTATTACCCTGAGGTAGAGTGACCAGATTTTTGTAGGCTCAACCTGGGCCGGGGTGAATGGGGGGGGGGGGCGCCGAAAAATAGGGGGTGCGCGGCGAAAAATTTGGTGTCTGCAGCGCGCGCGAAAAATGGGCGTGGTCATGACATTCTATGGGCGGAGTTAACAGAATGATGCAACTGCGAGGCATAAGAAAGCAGTGTTTACGCCGTGATGTGGTCAAACGTGGATTCACATCATAGGTGTGCAGAAACTGTGTGATGCTATTTAATAGTATGCCATAACCGCAAAGCAGCAAACACAGCCAACTATGACCATTAAATAATAAACGCAATGGGCAACATTTCAGCACAAAATAATCGCATTGCGGGCAAACATGTCAGCATAAAATAAACGCAATGGGGGCAAACATGTCAGTACAAAATAAACGCACTGCGGGCAAACATGTCAGTACAAAATAAACGCACTGCGGGCAAACATGTCAGTACAAAATAAACGCACTGCGGGCAAACATGTCAGTACAAGATAAACGCAATGCGGGCAAACATGTCAGTACAAGATAAACGCACTGCGGGCAAACATGTCAGTACAAGATAAACGCACTGCGGGCAAACATGTCAGTACAAGATAAACGCACTGCGGGCAAACATGTCAGTACAAGATAAACGCACTGCGGGCAAACATGTAAGTACAAGATAAACGCACTGCGGGCAAACATGTCAGTACAAGATAAACGCACTGCGGACAAACATGTCAGTACAAGATAAACGCACTGCGGGCAAACATGTCAGTAAAAGATAAACGCACTGCGGGCAAACATGTCAGTACAAGATAAATGCACTGCGGGCAAACATGTCAGTACAAAATACACGCAATGCGGCCAAACATGTCAGTACAAGATAAACGCACTGCGGGCAAACATGTCAGTACAAAATACACGCAATGCGGCCAAACATGTCAGTACAAGATAAACGCACTGCGGGCAAACATGTCAGAACAAAATACACGCAATGCGGCCAAACATGTCAGTACAAGATAAACGCACTGCGGGCAAACATGTCAGTACAAAATACACGCAATGCGGCCAAACACTTCACCTGCAAGAAAAGGCATTTACTCACCTGGCAGAAGACATCCCCTCACGCAGCCGGCCTCTGGTGCCTCAGGTGCAGCTCCCCCTGGCCTGGACGATGTTCAATCTCCCGCTCAGCCTCTCACAGGCAGAGCAGGGCTACGGCAAGATGGCGTCCGGAGGCGGAGCCCTGTACTGGAGACAAATAGTCTATTATTTAGTTTTAGTTTATTTATTTTTTTTTTGCTGTTCATTTTTTTTATTTAATAAACCAGGCAGGAGCCTTTCTTTTATAAAACTTGACTGTCTGCTGTCTCTTATCTGAACTGTCAGACTGGGGCCCCGCTACAATATCTCTTATACATAAAGTAAATAGGAAATATAATTCTACATTCTTTTTTAAGTTAAAAAAAAAAACAGCTTTATCAATGTCATTCTTTTGTACCTCATCTAAAGATGTGTCACCATTTAACTGCAGTATGTAAAGCGTCAGCTGTTCGCAATAAGTTTTCCTTTGTCAGTAACTGCCACTCATCCCCAGATTGCATAATAAACAGCATTTTACTTCAGAAAGAGACGTTCCTGATGAACTGAAAATACTCAGGCATATGACATTTAACATACTTCTCTGTGCTAATCTTTTATACATTTTTTTTTACTTTTAGCTTTTTATTACCACTATGAATGCTTAGCATAGAAGTAAAGTATAAGAAGTTAAACTGTAACGAAGCATGTGAGGATGTAGAAGAACCATGGGCAAAATGGCTTAGTATTATTATAAATAGTGGATTTCTTTATTACAGTAGCAGAAAGACAAAAATCGTGTGTGTGTGTGTGTGTGTGTGTGTGTGTGCGTGTGTGTGTGTGTGTGTGTGTGTGTGTGCGCTTACGTGTGATCTGTATGAGGTTTGAATCCAAAATGGCTTCCAGGCAAACAATATCAACTCATGTTCGATGTTCTCTGAAGATACATAGCTTACGAGGCCTTATAAATAAGGAGGAATACAGTGGAGCAGAGTATGGTGTGTGACACCACCTGCCTTTCTCTTTCTTCAAGGATAAACATGCATATTACATGGTGCCAAGCCTTCCTGTTCCGTACAGCCGCTTGCTGCTGGGAAAATTAACATGACATATGGACACTATATGAAAATTGCAGGCTGCATAAAAGATTAATAGAGTTTGTGTCGAGGCACAGAAATAATCACTCACAGCGGATATGCATAATATCAAGGATGAAATAAAAACACCTTTCTGGACAGTTAAATAGCTCCGTACAAAGACTTCATTAAATTGCTTTTATACCGTCGACATTGTACTCTGACATATAGCTAAAGCACTCCGATGATTTTTCATTCCCATGATGCTAGTAGGGAAGGAGTATATCATCATGGGAATAAAATTGTGTAGCTCAGTAAAATAGCTGGGCAAGTAGGGACTACCAGGGTCTGCTGAACCTTGGGTTTAGAATTAGTCCTTATCACATTTTGCTTCAGTGTTGCACTTCGGCCCATACACCAGTGTTGCACACACACCAAAAATACCACACACCACACATGTACAGATACAAACACACACCATACTTCACACACCTCCTCAGCTTCCCTCTGTAGCTGTGCATGGTGCCAATGTAACTAGTTAGACCTCCAGGCAGGAAATACTAGAGGATCCAGGGGTATTACTACAGGTGAGCAGATGGGGCCCTGGCCCATAAGGCCCAACTACCACTTCACTCCCTCTCATAAAGGGGTCAATCCTTCAGGTCAGTTGTTTTTGTGTCTACTCTTGGAGGTGCTGCTAGTATAGGGGAGGGAGAGGGGTCACTACCAATAAACACCAGGGAAATATATAGATGCCAAGGCAATGTACTGGGGAGGGAGGGCGGACCACTAGACCATTAGGGAGGGAATGCTGTAAAGAAAAGATGGGGCCACCAAGGAACAGTTTCATAGGGCAGGGGGATTCAACATCTTGTCGTGGTCTTGATCACTCTGAGGGAAAAGCATGCAGATCTTGGGAGCCACATAATCTGTAGTTACACCCCTGTATAATTCTAGTAATTACAAGTAGACCCTGGTTAACAAACAAGATAGAGGCTGTAGGTTTGTTCTTAACCTGAATCTGTCCATAAGTCAAAACACTGTTCTATCTCTGACCCCTGTACCTCCCCCCGTGCCTTCAGTGTCCCCGCTGTGTCACTTTTGTTCCCCCCCCCTGTGTCACCTCTTTCCCCATGCGTACCACAGCAAAATATCATTTTACCAGTTTAAAAAACATTTCTTTAAATTTTTTAAACTAAACTTAATTTTCTCAAAAACTGCAACGCCTTTCTGAAAAAATGTGTTTCACAGAATCAAATTTAACATATTGGCAAGTCATTCATAAGTAGAGTGTTTATAAGCCGGGGATTACCTGCACTGCAAAATGTTGGCACTATTACAGTGTTTCTTAAACCTGTCCTCTTGACTCCCCAAAGGCGCATAGGTGAGATTGCCTGCAAAACCTGCACCGCTAGGGAGTCACGAGGACATGTCAGACAAAACAATGTAAAGTAATGTGACAAGGAAGCAACTTGCACATTGCCGTTGTCAGTCACAGCTCGACCTACAGATGGTTTCACTCGAACTTTGTTTCATTAGTATTTGATCTTCTTTTCCTATAAAGTGTAAGTTGATCTTTTCAATACGTATAAAGCTAAGATTCTTACCGGAGCAGGCAGACACTGTTGAAACAAGATTTTCTTCTAAAAGCGCATTTACAGGATCCAAACCACCCAAACCTTTCCTTAAGACGGCGTGCCAGGCCAGCCTGCTCACGTTACCTCAGATGACATGCGGCAATTTCCAAAGCTGCTCGGGAGCTAAAAAAAGAAATATACCTCTTTCATCTTCCAAGGCATTTTGGCAAAATGGGGAAAAGGAAACCTATAAATGTTTGATAAATGACTGGATGAGGCAATAACTAGTTCTCTATACTTTGATATAAGGTGTCTGCAGCTGAAAGCAGATGGGACTCTGTTATTATTATTAATATTATTATTATTGATTTATAAAGCACCAACATATTCCGTGGCGCTGTACAAAGTAATAAACAAACATGGGGTACATAATACCATAATACAGACAATGGTATACACTAATATACAAGATACATAATTAGTGACAAAATACAATAAATGATGCAGCATACAGAATACAAAATACAGAAGTGGTAATGACAGTGATAAAAATAACATGATGAATAAAATGTATAATGATTTCCAAGACACAAAAAGGGGAGAGAGCCCTGCCCTTGCGAGCTTACAATCTAAGCTCGTAGTTACAGATCATTCCATGTCTTGTTACATATCATTCCACAGCTGTAAGTAAATGATGTATGGGACATATTTCTTGCTCCATATAGTATGTGACTCCAAGGCCAGAATTTATACTTTTTGTGCCCCTAGGCAAACTCTCTTGCAGCCATTAATGTGCAGCACCACGCACCTATTCCCTGTGCAGACTCCTCTTTCATGTCTAACATTCATGTACAGCAACCCCCTTTAATTACATTATTTCTATCTGTTGCTTCTATATGCAGCCTCTCTATTCCCTTTGCAGTAATCCCTCTTCCACGTCCAGCCACCCCTCAACTAGTTGCCGCCCAAGGCCCGGGCCTTTGTGGCCTTCTCGGAAATCTAGCCCTATGTGACTCTATCCTGGATAACCATTGTTGATCCTAAACCCTGGAAATGTAGACCTAAGCCTGTGGCCAGCAGATGATATTTTGCACCCTGTCTTGAATACCTCTGGATAGGACTGCCCAGGGGCATTTCAATATTCTAGTTTGCATAGTCATAACTTCACAATGTGAAATTGTAATGTGAAATTTTGGGAAAAATGGTGATTAAGTTACCGGTAGTCTGTAATTGCAATCAGGAGCTGTCATTTCACATTTTTGTGTCATTTTTATGTAATTTTGTGTGGACTTTAGAGGTTAATAGCTCAGTCCCCCATACATGCTATTGTCACCAACATTGCTACATATGTTAAGGAGAATGGTGGGTACAAGTAAAAAAATATATATATAATTTTTTGAGAAAATCGATTTTAAAAATGCAAAGGTAAAATGGTTTTTAAACAAACAAAAATGTCATTTTAAAAAACATTTTTCTTTTGCATTTTTAAAATAAATTTTCTCTAAAACTTCAAGGTCTTTTTTTAAAAATGATTTGTTGACTTATATCCACTTTTCTCCTTAAAGGGGAACTTCAGCCTAAACAAACATATTGTCATTAAGTTGCTTTAGTTATGTTAATTAGAATAGATCGGTAATATAATCGCTTACCCACCCTGTTTTAAAAAAACAGGCAAATGTTTTTGATTCATGGGGGCTGCCATCTTTGTCACGGGGGCAGCCATCTTTTTGGTTGAAGGGAGGTGACAGGTAGCAGGAGACACAGTTCCAAATTTCCTGTGTCCTGATAACCCCTCCCAGCTGCACACGCTATGCTTCAAATGTCAAATTCAAAATGTTAAAAAAAAATTGCACCAAAACAGCAGAACGAGAACAACAAAATCAGAAATCCCATCATGCATTGCACAGCATCCGGGGAAAAAAGCCCGGGCAGTTTTCTTCTGTGCAGCTAAAAATGAGGCTTGTATAAGAGAAACAAATTTCTGATGCTGTGAAACTGTTAGAGAAACACCAAGCCTTTTCAGTGCTGCTGAGTCGATTTTTAGTCCGGAGGTTCACTTTAACATTTTGGAGAGAATAGCATGTATGGGGGATTTGCTATTAACTGCTAAAATCGGCACAAAGTGGTGTGAAAATTACAAATGGATTACATGAAATCAATTGAATTTACAAATCATAATTACATATGGGCGAAATTGTGAACATTTTCACAAAATTTGGCGTCATTGTAATTAGATATTACGATCATCACTACTGCATTCTGTATCATACAGTGCTAGCCATCCGCCTCTGTATTATAACCTGATTCTTACTTTATAACCTTTCTCATCCTCACTAGAGCAGCCACATTATCCTACAGATGTTGCGTCCATGGATAGTATCCTCATACTAGTAGTGGGAGCCATAGGTCAAGGAGAAAGGAATTAACCTTCTCTTATAACACTCTTGTTTACAACTCCATCTGGTGCTAAATTCTTTGCGCCACAGTGGTGATACAGAACACTAAAGTGCCTTCCTAAAACAGAAGGTACCCTCTTTCCCTGAAAATAAGACCTACCCTGAAAATAAGCCCTAGCTGGAATTTTGAGCATGCTTGAAATATAAGCCATACCCCGAAAATAAGCCCTAGCCGAAGTTAAAGAGGAGAAAAAGGCAGCCAGCAAGCGGGGACACAGTGGTGCAGTGCCGATTGGGCACCAGTCCTGTTATTCCAGCACACAGCAAGGTTATTAGCTGTGTGCAGGGATGACAGGGCAGGTGTTTGATCAGTACAGCAGCATACCTTTAAATCCAGGAACAGCACAGTATAAAGGAACAGGAAATGATTTGTTGAGAGACACTTCCTGATAGAAATAAGACATCCCCTGAAAATAAGCCCTAGCACATCTTTTAGAGCAAAAATTAATATAAGACACTGCCTTATTTTCGGGGAAAGGCGGTATTTGCGTTGGAGTGAGAATATGAAGTGTCCCACAATGCATCACTGCCGAATATGCAAATTATCCATGTGTTGTCCATGATAGCAAAACACACCTGCAGAGCCGCTGGAGTGCAATGTGCCCGCTTGTTTATTGTACAGAGCCACACTAATCCAATATGCATACAGACTGTTTCGCACTGGTTGATCATGGCATGGATTAATGTAGCTCCCAGAGTTATAGCTTGCCCAGCAAGCTCATGGTGAACCAGACCATCTACACTGGGTAATCTGTAACTTTGGGTGTTTCAAGTCTTACCCCATAGAGCCACATTAATTCATGCCAAGATCAAGAGCAACAACTCTGAAAAAATCTGTATGCATGTTGGACTAGTGTGGCTCTGTACAAGTAACAAGCTGACACATCATTGCATGTCAGAGGTTCTGAAGGCATGGTACGCTTTCAGGGAAAGCAAAGGGAGGATTTGCATAATCAGCAGTGATGCATTGTGGGACACCTCATATGGTCACTCTAACCTGAATAATTGCAAAAGCCTTGTTTTAAGAAGGCACATTTCTGTTTTGCCTAGCATGTGTAACGATGGGTGTCTGCACACAGAGAGTGTCTGATTATTGGTGATCTGCAGTATCACCAACAATACAGACGTATACCTGATTATTAATGATCTGCAGAATCACAAATAATACAAGTATGACTAACCTCTGGACACCTAGCAAGTGTAAGTGTTTGGGTTCAACAGTAACTTTATTAGTTGGACCAGACCTCACCAGAGGAGCTGGTGAAGTACTAACAGTACACTAACTGTGCACTAGCGTACAAATTCCAGCAGGCTGGAGAGTAATATAACGAAGAGGCTGAATCTCCCGAGGAGCGGGTGATTCAGATACTACTGCAGGCACGAGGACACCAGTGGGGCGGGTGACCCAGACTGAACAGCAGACAAAGAGACAAAATGCAAACTTAATGACAGATGCCCTATTAGAGCAGGTAATTGGGGCTGTACAACAATTTAACAAAAACTGTTCCACCAGAGGAGCTGGTGTAAGCAATACCTCACCAGTGGCGAGGGCCAACTGGTGAGTAGAGTGGTCAGGCAGGCAAGGTTCGGCAACAGAGAGGTAAGTATATACAAAATAATGAGACAAGAGAGTAATTGGTAATCAGGCAGAGGTTCAGCAACAGGAAGGTACGTATCGGTATAGAATCGTGAGGCAAGAGAGTAATCGGTAATCAGGCAGAGGTTCAGCAACAGGAAGACAGATGGGCAGAAGTACAAGATCAGAAGACGGATACAAAGTCAGAGTGTTAGCCAGAGTCAAATACCAGAGATCAATGCAATAGTATATCTAGTGTTGGGCGAACAGTGTTCGCCACTGTTCGGGTTCTGCAGAACATCACCCTGTTCGGGTGATGTTCGAGTTCGGCCGAACACCTGGTGGTGTTCGGCCAAACTGTTCACGTTCGCCCGAACTGCCAAATTACTAGCCGAACAGGGCCCCTGTTCGGCCGAACAGGGCCCTGTTCGACCGAATACGGCCCCCCTATGGGGTCGCAGGCATAAGGGGGGAGCATGCCCCGATCGCGGGGGGGGTCGGAAATTCCCCCCACCCCCTCCGCTAGCGCTCCCCCCTCTGCCCGCTTCCCCATACAAAAGTTGCAAGAAGTACCTGTGTCCGGGTGGTAGTGGGTGGCTGTCTGGCTGGCAGTGGGCGGCACTATGCAGTGACTAAATGAGGAGGAGGAGTCCGGAGAGTGACGCGTTGAGGGAGGCCGGGCAGCGGGCGGTTCAGCAGTACTACTGCTGAACCGCCCGCTGCCCGGCCTCCCTCAACGCGTCACTCTCCGGACTCCTCCTCCTCATTTAGTCACTGCATAGTGCCGCCCACTGCCAGCCAGACAGCCACCCACTACCACCCGGACACAGGTACTTCTTGCAACTTTTGTATGGGGAAGCGGGCAGAGGGGGGAGCGCTAGCGGAGGGGGTGGGGGGAATTTCCGACCCCCCCCCGCGATCGGGGCATGCTCCCCCCTTATGCCTGCGACCCCATAGGGCCCCTACAAGCGGGATGTTCGGGGAGTTCGGGGTTCGGCCCGAACATGCCGAACATTGCGGCCATGTTCGGCGAACTTTCCCGAACCCGAACATCCAGGTGTTCGCCCAACACTAAGTATATCCTAGTCTGGGTGTGACGTCCTTGGTATCAACACCCCGGATCTAGTCTATACAAAACAATAACAATAGCAATATTCCTAACTTGGTGTGAAATCCGTAGCATTAACACCAGGGAAGCTATCTAAGGTATGCGCGCTAACACACAAGTACTCACGACGACAGACAAGGTATCAATGCAGCCCGGCTGCTTATGAAGCAGAGGAGACCTCACCGGCATGCCCTCCTCTCATCAGCCAATCATGGGCGCCGTGGGTCTCCTCTGACATCAGTCAACCAGCCGGTCAGCTGACGCCTCTTCTCCTGGAAAAAAGGTCCTGTCTATGCGCGCGCCCGCGCAAGACAGCGACCCAATGAGCGGTAGAGAGCCCTGTCCTCGGTGTCCTACATGCCGAGGACACGGGCAGGAGCACCGAGACGGCTGCGGCAGCAGAAGCATTCGCCGCAGCCGCTACCCCCAGGTCCCTAACGAGGAGGCGGCTGCAGCGGCGACGGCGCTCGCCGCTGCAGTTATTACAGCATGTCAGCACATTACATACTCCCATACTCATAATCACAACCACCAGGATTTTTTGTGGGTCTACAAGCCATCTACTGAGGAAGCACTACTAGATTCAATATTGCCTATGGCTGTTCTCAGTCATGGTATCCACATTCCAATGATGTTTCCGATTCAAATTGGCTGCCTCCGGGAGCCTTTAGAAGGATCCACAGTCTTCCTTCTTCATAGATAAGTATCAAACACTTTTTCTCTTTGTGTCAGTATCACTTTAACAACTTCATCCCCAAGGGTTTTTGACGGACCAGAGCAATTTTCACCTGTCAGCACTCCTCCCTTTCATTCACCAATAACTTTATCACTACTTGTCACAACAAAGCGATCTATTTTTTGCCACTAATTAGGCTTTTTTTTGGGTGGTACATTATGCTAAGCATTATTTATTCTAAATGCATTTTAACAGAAATAATAATAAAATAAGGTACAAATGTATTATTTCTCAATTTTCAGCCACTATAGTTTTAAAATAAAATGTGCTACTGTGAATAAAACCCACACATCTTATTTGCCTATTTGTCCTGGTTATTACAGCGTTTAAATTATATTGCTAGTACAATGTATGGCGACAATTTTTTTGGGAAATAAAGGTGCATGTATTCGGTATTGCGTCCTTCACGAATTACAACCCCATATATGCAAAAATAACAGTAATATACCCTCATACCATACATAGTAAAAAAAAAAAGTCCCTAACGTAACTATTTATGTATATATTTTTTTACAAGTGTTTTATTTTGGTAATGGAGGGAGGTTCAGGGATGGGGGAAGAGGTATTCATTTATTTTTATTTAAAGTGTGTAAAATGTGTAAAAAATTTTTTTTACTTTTGTTTTTTCTTTTTTTTACCACTAGATGTCCTCATAATCACTGTCTATGCACAGAAAAAGTGATTTTTACAACAAAGCTCATTAGCTTCTTATTGAAGCAATGATCTTGGCTTATGAGCACTTTGATTGGTTCAGGGAAGTCTTCTTTCCTTTTACCAATCACGGTTATAAGGGTTCCGATGGGTAAACATGGTGAGGGGGGGTACGATTGCTCGGGAATGATAGCGGCGACAGGAGAGCATTTTAATACGTCCTGTGGTCTGTTAAGAAGTCTAATAACATGACGTTTTAAAATGTCGGGTGGGTGGGTAGTGGGTCATGTTATTACTTAAATGTGTCTTAAAAGCAGTTCTCATATTGCTTGACCTCCATCAACTATTTAATATATTTGAATGAGTTTAAAGATATTGGAAGTAATATGAGCTGTATTATACAAATACTTGGGGTATACCCAATGCCCCCCCCCATTCCCCCAAACACTACAGTGCCTGTAGACAGCACTTAATGCTCCAACACAGTGCTCAAAGGACATGAAAGCATGCAAGTAATGTAAACTGGATCTATAGATCTAGGAAGTCTGAGAATTAGTCTATTAGCCCCTGTATGCCAGAAAGGATCAAGTCTATGCACACGCAGTGTGCGATCAGCAAAGTGGTGGAGAGCAGTTGGAGTAATGCTGTGAGTTTGTGTCACAGTCACTCACTGGTCTGCTAGGACCTGGCTTTCTCTCCTTTACATGGAGCCTCTCTTGTCGCTGCACAGTCTTTGCAAGCGGGTGCTGACTTCCTAGCCAAGACACTGCCAATCTGCAAATCCTCTATTCCACAGAGTTTCACTGCTCTGATGTGATACAATGGTCATTAGACCCAAATTCACATACTTAAGAGGAAAACCTCTGGATCCTAATGAGGCTTCCCATGACACCCTCCAGTCCTCCGGTGCCAATCGCAGACCCTTGAAAGATTACCGACAAGGACTTGTTGTTAAACTGATTAGGTTCCGCCCCTCTTCAAGCACAAGCACGGCCATACTGCATCTGCACGAGTATGGCCACGCCTATGCAGTAAGCAGGAGCTGCTCATACAAGAGCGGCTCGGTTCTACTGTGCAGGCGTGGCCGTACTCATGTGCACAGCTGCATTCAAGTCAGAAGAGGAGTGCAGCCTTTATCAGCTGGAGGGGCCACAAGTGGCGATGGGGGACCAGAGGTCACTGTGGGAAGCCTCATAAGGATCCAGTGGTATATATTTCTCAACCCGTGCTTTGGCTTGGGTTCTCTTTAATATCAAGACCTGCTAGGTCTATAGAGCCTATGCGCCAGTTTACATTACTTGCATTTTACTGTATGCCACCATTCAGACCACGTACACTGCTCATTAGCAGGCATTCAGAGGAGATAAAGGTGGCTATACATCTGGTGGCTGATCGACCATACGATTATTGCAGCAGTAAATTTGTGAAATAATCACGAATAATGAACGCAGTGGAAACCCCCAGCTGCTTCCCCCCCCCCAATTATCTGTTCCCATTCTTTTTAATTGGTGCCTCGTGGGGTTGCCAGCGTATTGCATGTGGGGTGTGAGTGTGACACAAGCCCCATGTGCAATACGCTGGTGACATGCTTTTCAGAAGCAAATATAGTCAGATGTTTGCATTGCTATGAAAAGATATATATTACAAATGCGTTTAACCCTCCTGGCGGTCTAATAAATTCCGCCAGGAGGCAGCGCAGCAGATTTTTTTTTATTTTAAATCATGTAGCGAGCCCAGGGCTCGCTACATGATAGCCGCTGCTCAGCGGCATCCCCCCGCCCGCTTCGATCGCCTTCGATGATCTCCGATTAGGAAATCCCGTTCAAAGAATGGGATTTCCTGGAGGGCTTCCAGGAATGGAATGACGTCACCGGGATGACGTCACCGACGTCAGCGACGTCGTGACATCATTGGGAGTCCCGATCCTCCACCCCTCAGCGCTGCCTGGCACTGATTGACCAGGCAGCGCACGGGGTCTAGGGGGGGGCGTGCGGCGCGACGGATAGCGGCGATTGAGCGTGGGGCGGCGGCGATCGGTGTGCTGACGCAGCTAGCAAAGTGCTAAGCAAATTGGCCCAGAAGGGCCTGAGAAAACCTCCTGCGCGGCTTACCCCGAATTAAGCACTTGAGGACCGCAGTGTTATACCCCCCTAAAGACCAGGCCATTTTTTCCTAATTAGGCCACTGCAGCTTTAAGGGCTTGCTGCAGGGCTGCATAACTCAGCACACAAGTGATCACCCCCCCTTTTCTCCCCACCAACAGAGCTTTCTGTTGGTGGGGTTAGATCGCCCCCAGGGTTGTTTATTTCTTTTTTATAAATATTTCTTTTATTATTTTTTATTTATTTTTGTTTTTCCCGCTCCCTCCATCCATCCCAGAGTCAGCCTATCACAGTGGATCGCTCCTGTGTATTATCCACGGCTGTCCCCAGTACAGCGCTGCCTTAGATTGCAGTGCTGTACAGCCTGTTTCGCCGTCTAACAGTCTCCGAGTGGCGATCGCCACTGGGAGACAGAAGGCGGAGATGCGCGCCTTCTCTCCTGCTAGCCCCATAGAAGGCCATTCACGCCAATCGGCATGGAGTGGTCGGCAAGAAGTTAATTCACCATTACTTTGGTATCTATGCTTGGTAAAGTTTCCTTTACACACTGTCTATGCCTACCAGCTAAGAAAAAAAGGGTTTCCTGAGGGATATAGACAGGCCCCATATTTCCTTTAAAACAGATTTTTTGTTCCCCCTCTCTTTTAGGGTTCATAGTGCACTTTCAATGAAGACAATGTGCACATTAATAAAAAAAATTCCTTATCTGTTCCCAACATACTCAGCTCCTACCATAGCGAGGGAATTCATTAGCCAGGGAAACTGAGCTGTGTATTAATTAACTACATACTGGTTAATTGGCATATTACTTTCTCAGACAGAACATACATTCATAAATGCTTCTAAAACCAGCCTCTTATAGATTTCAAAAGACCGATTTCTAGTATAAGATGAAACATAAGCTGCTGTTTCTTTTTGTTTGTTTCTTTTTTTTTTATGTAATGGAAAAGTGTTAACGTTTGTCGGCAATAAAGAGCAGTTGGAATTGTGCATGTCTAAAAAGAAAAGGCATGGATGGCTGGACTTGTGAGATCAGCTTCTTTTTCACATTGATTAGGTGGCGTTCAGCTTGAAGTGTGTTACAACCAGCCCAAAATAATTTAACAGTTGGTGCTTAACCGCAATTGAAGAACCTTCTGAGATGAGAGTATGTTAATACGTTACAACAAAAATACAGGCTTGTTATTTATTTCTCATCACTTTCCTAGAGGTATTTTCCACTTTACTTGGAAACACGTATGTCTCTAATTGATGAGTAGTGTTGGTTGAATCTCTCTGTGTTTGAAGAAGAAAGAGAACAGGGGTAAAGAGGCACCCAATAGGAATAAAATACTCTCGAAGCAACTAAAAAGAAGAAAATGAGGTAGCTTACCTCTAAGATGACAAATTTACATAAAATGAATGATTTATTGTACAAAGCACAGACAACGCATTTTGTGGAACTCGCCCACTTCCTCATCCTCAGGCCAAATAAAGTGCCCCTGTACTATTAGCCACGTTTGGCGCGCCTCTGAATGCCGCTAATAGCATACAGTGGTGTAACGCTTGTGGTATTCTCTCCGTGATCAGCGCACAAGACGTGCGCTGACACTGCGGAAATCCTCCACAAGCGTATAATTTGAGGGAACCCAGCAAAAGGTGCAATGCACCTGTAGAGGGAAATTCCTGTCGGCAGGTGGAGCTGTGGAGTGCAGAGGAACAGCTCCTCTGCCCTGCCACACACGCCAGACAGGAATTGCACGAAGGGAAGAAACGCAGGGCAAGATAGCCCTGAAAGGGAGAGATCAAAGTGACAGGGGGGATGTGTGTCCACCAATCTAGTTGCCACCCTGCGACAATGAACACACAACCATGAAGAACAGGTGAGAAGGCAATCGCCAGAGATGGCGATTGCTAACAGCGACACAAGACTGAATAAGCACAGATGAGGAATGTATGTATGTCCACCAATCTAGCCGCCACCCTGCGACGGCGGAGACACAACAAAGGAAACCGAGTGAGAACACAATCGCCTGAGAAGCGATTGCGAATGAGATTGAGCAAAGGGACAGATTGTATGTGTGTGCGCCAAACTAGTCGCCAACCCGCGACGATGCATACACAACAGCAGATATGAAGTAGAAACGCAATCGCGGGAGAGGCAATTGCCAGAGGTGACACAAGGCTACAGCAAGGCAGAGCACGAGAGTAGCAAAGGCACAGCAAATCATACAATGAGAAGATAAGGAAAATAACAAATACTAACTAAACGCGAACACCGCACTCATTCGCAACAGTGCACGCGTTTATGCGCGGTCTCCGCGTGTTAAGCACAACAGAGACAAGCACGCCTAACTAACCACCGACAGACAAACATGAAACAGAGGACGAGAGCGCTTGCTTAACGGTTACCTCACCGAGCCTCCAGCAAGCGTTCGTAGCAGACAAGACAGATACATGAAAACAGGAATAAGTGAGAGAGACGGATCCACAGCACTAGCGCAAGGCGAGTGCGATCCAGGCAAGACAGATTAGATGAGATAGCTGGTAGAAACCGCTGCTCCAGCTATACTCCAAGAACAAAGGTCAGAACGACTTCCTGTCGACCACCGCTGGGACAGAACAATCGCAACAGACAAACAAAACAGATATGCAATACTAACTGCACTAGGGAATCTGCAGTGCAGTCCCAGGAATTATTCTAAGCTAATCTTTAAACAATGAGCAAGGCTGACACTCCAGGAGTGTTTCACAGGACTAACCCTTATGACCAGCACAGGTCTGTGATATCACATGGTATTTATAGTACAAACCTCCAGAGGATGTGGCTAGGAAATTTGCATGACAAACATATGTAAATTCCCCAGCAGCAGCAAGCTGCAAAACTGACACAAGGTCTCTCTTCCAGAGACCTGCAGAATGCAGACCTGAACAGTGGTCAAAAAGCTGAGCGGATCGTTACAAGTGGCATTTTATTTGGCCTGAGGAAGTAGGCGAGTTCCCACAAAATGCATTGCCTGTGCTGTTATTAGTATTTTATTTCTTTTGGGTGCCTCTCTCCCCCTGTTCTGTGTCTCACTCCCCCCTCAGTGAGGGGAGTTCCTTACACCTGACCCCAAGTGGGATGTCACCACTCTACGGTTGATCAGAGTGCATGTGTTTTTTCAAGAGAGCGACCATCTCCAGGATCCCTGGTGTACCCGAGTGGAGTCGGGGTTGTGCATCTCCACCTGTCTAAAGCGTTTGGTTGCCCTTTACTCAACCCACCTTTGTGAGTATTTGTCCTGTTCTGTTACACATACAATGATTTTTGCGAGGTACTGCACCATTTGGGCTCCCGTTGTCTCCATGTTTTTTCCTTTAGTGTCTTACATGTCATCTCTCTGTGTTTGATCCGCTGGCCATTTAATTGAACAGGCTGATATTATTCAGGTCAATGGAATATCAAATTTGAACACCATTACAGTCAGTGGAGAGAGGGGGGGGGGGGGGTTTGGGTTATTCTTCTGGACTGTGTGCGGTCAAATTTTATACAGGGCTTCCTCTGGCCCAAAAAATAACCATCATGTTTCACTGCTCCATTATAAGCGATACACAGGCCTGAGAGTAGAGCACAGGTGTGAACTCCAGTCCTCAAGGGCCATCCCATCCCAGTGTTTATGGCCAAGGAAATGGAGAAATGTGTTCCACTTGATAAACCACACCTCCTGATATGTCCCTATCAATTAATTTTAGCAGTGACACAAATATGTGAGAACTTCGATCCTGGAGAACTGGAGTTCTACATCCCTGGAGTAGAGGCAGAGGGACCCGAGAGGGTTTGTCTAGTCCAAAAGTTGTCCGGGTTTAAAGTGAAACTTAAGTCAACGATAAAAAATGAGATTTACTCACCTGGGGCTTCCCTCAGCCCCCAGCAGCCGATCGGTGTCCTCGCAGCCCCGCTCTGATGCTCCAGGACCCGCCAGCAAACACTTCCGGTTTGGCCGTCACCAGCCGACAGGCATGGGAACGCAAGTGATTCTTCGCGTTCCCAGCCTGTATATGGTCCCCTATGCTGCTATTGCGGCCAGCTGCCAACGTGAACGTACTTTTTCAAGCGCTACAATCTTCTAAATAGGATGCGTTTTTTAGCCTGCAGGCAAATTACATGTTCTACCCATTCTACTCCTATGTGGGGGGGATGGGGAGTGAGTGTAGAGGACATCAGTGGGCCGAAGAAATCTGCCTCACCAACCGCGAAAAGGGGTCGGTGACAGCTGTAAACATGCTGGATTCTATGCAAAGGCAATTGTTAATATGCCTTGGCCAAGTTTCACGTAGCATGTGTGAGGACTGGAGCTTAAAGCTTTAACACAGTAATGAAGAGGTATTAGTACTGGAGTCAGTGGCGTAGCTAGAAATTATGGGGCCCCATAGCAAATTTTTATGGGGTCTTTAGAACTAGGTACTCTTGAGCAATGCCACCTGCTCCTACCCTATGGGTAAGAGTTGATTGGCCAATAGACATTCCCATGCAATGTACAATGAGTATAGTCCTTGGGCTAAGAGACAAAGTCAGAGGGTGGAGGTCCAAAGGAAAGTTAAAAGTGAACACATCAAGTACAACCTGGGCCCCCTCTGTTGCAGGGCCCCATAGCGATTGCTATGGCTGCTATGGCTATTGCTACGCCCCTGACTGGAGTGCAATACAGTATATACATTGTACAGACTGTTGCAGAGAGAACGTATTATCAGCAATAGACAGTGAGGTAGTCCTGCAATATCTTCATGGAGACAAATTTAGTGCGTTATTGTTTAGGGAACAACTTGCTTTAACCACTTCACCACTGAGGGGTTTTACCCCCTGACCACCAGAGCAATTTTCACCTTTCAGCGCTCCTTCCATTCATTCGTCTATAACTTTATCATTACTTATCGCAATGAAATGAACTATATCTTGTTTTTTCCGCCACCAATTAGGCTTTCTTTAGGTGGGACATTATGCCAAGAATTATTTTTTTCTAAATGTGTTTTAATGGGAAAATAGGAAAAATGTGGGGAAAAAAAATTATTTTTCAGTTTTCGGCCATTATAGTTTTTAAATAATGCATGCTACTGTAATTAAAACCCATGAAATTTATGTGCCCTTTTGTCCCGGTTATAAAACCGTTTAAATTATGTCCCTATCACAATGTTTGGCGCCAATATTTCATTTGGAAATAAAGGTGCATTTTTTTCAGTTTTGCGTCCATCCCTAATTACAAGCCCATAGTTTATAAAGTAACAGTGTTATACCCTCTTGACTTAAATATTTAAAAAGTTCAGTCCCTAAGGTAACTAATTATGTATTTTTTTTAATTGTAAATTTTTGAATTTTTTTTTAATTACAAAAAAAAAAAAAATGGGGAGTGTGGGAGGTAATGAGTTAATTTTGTGTGTAAAAGTCATTTATTTGTATGTGAAAAATGTGTAGGGTGTAGTTTACTATTTGGCCACAAGATGGCCACAGTAACTTTTTGCTTTATTGCGACCTCCAAGCCTCCTTCCGGAAGCTTGGAGGAAGAATAAGGAGGCTGGACACGTGAGTTTCTTCTCACAATGATCGCGCTGCCCATAGGAGAGCAGCGGGTCATTGTGGGGCTTAGATCAACGAACGGGAATGGATTTTCCCGTTCATTGATCTCCGGGCGAGCGGGCGGCGGCGGTTTTACTAGCGGCGGGCGGCGTGTTTACGAGCGGGAGCGCGGACAGCGTCGGGAACGCGGAAAGTACGTGTTTCTCCGTCCCTGGTTTTTAAAGGATGGAAAAAGGGGCGGAGAAATACGTACGCGCGGGGGTAAAGTGGTTAAACCATCAGTTTTTTAAGTATACTTATCTTTTAAGTGAATTATCTGATATGCTCTTTCAAGCTATTGAAAGTGTGTCCGTGATGTGTAAAATAAATAAGTAAAACATTAAACTGACTTTGAAATTAAACCTAGACATCTGCTGAACATTGGAAAATGGCCAGGTTATGAGCATTTGGAACAGCAGAAAAACAACTTAACAGCAGAAAAACAACAAATTTTTTTTTCATTTAATCTCTTTATACGGAGCGAACATATCTTACCTATCCATTGCAAAGGACATAGCACCTCCCTACAGGGACTGGTGAATGGAGAAACCCAGGGGTAAAAAAATGCCTAAAACATTTTGAAATGGAGCAGCAGAGGTTGGCTGAAGAACAAGCAACAATGTCTTGAAAAAAATGATTTTTTTTTAGGCATGAAAGGAAAAGACAATGCGTTTTGTGGGTATATACCGCCTCCTCAGGTTAATTTAAACAACTGTGCCTGACAACTAGGGCAAGAGAGTTTCAGCACCTCAGTCAAAGCCCAAAAAGAAATCATTCACAATTTGATGTCCTACACATTTAGACACACAACAGACACAGGTTGGTCAGGTATTAGTTTGCCTACAACACAGGAACACAATATATATCCCAGCACATCAATTCCATACAGATAGTGTTTTTGAGCCTGAGAAATATGGTCTGTTCACAAGTATAAATTAACCATTTGGTCTTCATGCACTTCATTTACCAAGCAGTCAAGGATTGAACCTCACTCATTTGTTGTACACGCAACCAAACAAGTAATCCACATGGATGGTTGGTGTCAGTAGTTGCCAGGTGTTTACCATGTTGGCAAAAAAAAAGTACAAGTGATGTTCGGTGAATGGTTGCATTTCACATAGTTGTAATTGAATTGGGTGCCACCACCACCGGCATCCTCCTGTTTGCCACTTGTATGAATTAGCCATAATGCTGCAGGGCAAGAGTGGCAAACGTACCATGCAGCTGCTTCTCTCTTAAGGGGCATTAGTGAAATTTAGGCTACTGGGATAACCCTTGTAGCATTTAAGAGAAACACATATTAGATAGTGTATCTGGCTACCAATGCCAGCTGGATGGGATAATGTATATCACCCTTTACAGATCCTGGCTGTCACTTAGAGAAATGTGACATCCTTCTCTGTTCAGCTATAACAGCTATTTCTATCCTCTCCATGTGTGTAAAAACCTGTTCTGTAAAGTTTACTCCGACAACAGCAAGTACAGATAGCTTAGATAAATAAACAAGCAGCTTCCTGTTTATTTACCTAAGATATCCATACTACTTGCTGCTGATGAGCCAGCCTACAGTACAGGTTTTTATCTCACGCAGGGAAAGATATAGCTTACAGCTGACCAGAGGAGGTCACTTTCTAGTGATGCCAGGATCTGTGAGGGGCTATAAATTATCCAGTCAGCATTTGTTACCAGATACACTATGTAATATGTGTTTCTCTCACTATTACAAACTAGGGTTATCCCGGTAGCCAAAACGTCACTGTAGTGCCCCTTTAAGTAACAGGTTATGATTATTAGATGTTCATGAGAAGGTTGGGCCAGTTCCAGTTCTGCTATAGGTTTTCCCAGTAGAGATGGACAATGACATGGAAATATTTCTAGTTTGCATGCAAATTGTACAGAGCTTAGTTTTGGGATAAAATCATCAGGAAGTGAATTTGGCTCAAATCCAAGCTGTATTTGCATGATATTTGCTTGTAAATCATAAATATTAGCATTTCATTGACCATCTCTATTCCTCTGGTAGGCTGGATGTCTAGGTTGAGTAAATGTATCATGTGCAATTTGCAAAAGGTAAATAGTGTCTGATGACTCTGGCCAAATTTGTCCAAGTCCCCATAGATAAAGTAAAATTGAAACCGGAGATTACCAACTGTGTGGGTATTTGGTCAAGGCTTGTACTAGAGTCAGCTTTTTTCTTGGGTGACACAACAGTAATCAGATAATGTTGAGTTGAGGTTACTACTTTCCCTTTTTGATGTCCCACTTACTTTACATTATGAAGAATGCAACTTTAGAAGTCTTGAGGAACCTCAGAAAGGAAAGGAGAGGGGGGGGGGGGGGGGGCAGAGAAGCAGAAGGTGTAGTAGTATGTATGTAATTAGTAGATGAGTAATTTGAGTGGATACTACTCAGGTTGGGCGGTTACCCAATTCCAACAAAATCTTGTGCTTTTGCGGATAACTCTGTTCAGGTCTTGTAGTCTTCCAATCGCACTCCAGTCTGCAAGTTGAGGTTGGTGGTGGATAATGGGGGAAGGTATGGGGGGACCAACTGCAAGGAGGAAAACTTGGATCTACAAGAAACACCTACATTGTTGCCTAGATGGTATATAATGTGATAAAACGGTAAGTATTGTTATAAGCACATTAGTATTACAACACATTTTGTGGGTCTCGTCCACTTTATCGGGTATTGTGCTGATTAGCTACAGTCTCACACTGGTATGAGCACCTATATTAGTTTTTCAGAGTAGCCAAATTGGCACAATTTCACAACCTGGGTGCCTCCAATATAGCTGTGCCTCTAGATCCAATTTTAGGAGTAAAAGTCCTCATCAGGAATGGGGGGAGGTTCTCTTTGCTTGTACATTACAAATAGTTTCTCACAGGCTGATAATTACATTGAATCTGTTAATTACCAAGGCTTTCAGTAAAATGTATGGGTAATTGTAAACAGCAGAAACCAGTACTAAAAGTGGGCCAGAACTCTTGCACAGGACAGAAGGAACAGAGAGAAATCCACCCTCAACTGTGTCACAAGTTTTAATTTGATCTCTCCCTTGTGTCAGCTGACTGCCACGACAAGCTAATTTGAAAGCACAAGATGGTAACAATATGTCTGCTTCCATGAAAGGAGGAAGTAGAAACACTGGAGATTTATTTTAGGATTTGTATCAGCTGTGACAAAGAAATGATTTTCTTAAAAGGCTGTTATGCTGTTGTGTATCTTTTAGAGCAGAGAGGAAGTTCTGAGTTTAGGTCCACTTTAACAGCTGTCCCCAGACCTCTCATTCATCATGATCATAGTGCAGGTTTTTCTATTGTTATTGTTCTGTGCACAAGGTCTCTTTCCATTTATGTATTTTGTTAGGATCTTTCCAGAACAAAAATGTGCATGCTGATAAAAGACAAAGGACTGATTTCCATTAAATGGGGATTTTTGTTTGCCTTCTACTGTGAAAAAAAAAGCCTGTTACATTTCTTTACATGACACACTAGTTCACATCCGAATTGCACATAATTATTCTCAATGGCTCCGCATGTGAAATGTGAAAATTCACATAGGATTTACAAAGAAAGCTAAGGAAAAGGGAGTTGTCAAATATGCTAACCGAATCCAAAATTTTGCATAAAATTTGAATAAATCTCACTTTTTTTTTTCTGAGTAAAATTTGCATGCCAATTCTCACATGTAAAGTAACCATGTAGTGGAAAGCTAAGGGGATGTACAGTGCTTTTCATGTATTTTTATATGTAATAATTCAGCACTGATTTTTATAGTGTTTCCACATTTAGGCTACTTACACACTAAGACATTGCGTTAGGTGCTACGTTAAGGTCGCATAACGTGTATGGTGGTGCGGGAGAGGACGGTAGAGTGAGCCGCGTTAGGCGGCTCTATCCGCATAAGGTCTCCCAGGGTGGCGCTGATTGGCCGGCGGGACCACGTGATGCGGAGCGAGACACTCCGCATCACGTGGTCCCGCCGGCCAATCAGCGTCCGCCAGTGCAGTGCATATTAAGTAGCCGTGTGCGCGGCTACGTAGCGGCCTCTCCCCGCCTCCTCTCCGCCCCAACACTGAGCATGTGCAAACAGTCTAAGGGCCTGTACACACTGCTGCGCTTGCGTTGCGTTTTTAAAAACGCATGCGTTTTTAAAAACGCAAGGTCTTTTGAAAAAGAATGAAAATCGTGATGACTTGTACACACTGGTGCGATGCGTTTTTAAAAAAACGCAAACGCAGTGCCTGCTGCGCTTTTTTAAGCGCAGCGCATGAAAAACGCATTAAAAACGCATGCGCTTGCGTTTTTGCCTGCGTTTTTCAGAAGTCAGTATCCCAGAAGACTCTGCAATGTCCTGATTCCTGTTGAAATGTAAACTAGAAAAAAAACAAAGGATTCTTTAGCCAATCAGCAATTACAAGAAAAACGCAAACGCACAAAAAACGCAGGCAAAAGCGCATGCGTTTTTAAAACTACAGGCACTTTAAAAACGCATGCGCTTGCGTTTTTGCCTGCGTTTTTCAGTGTGTACAGGCCCTAACGCGGCTAAAGCCGCTAGAACGCGCAGCAAGCTGCACTTTCACTACAACGTGCAGCGTTACAATGTAACGCAACGTGGGCAGTGTGAACAGCCCACTTGTGTTATATTGCTGTGCGTTGGGGGAGCGCCTGTAACGTCCCTGTGTGGAAGCAGCCTTAATACATTTACATACAAATATTTTATGACCATGCATGCTTGCATGCGTGCAGACTGGAGATTTTTGAAGCATTTTATTTTATTAAATGAGAAAATATGAAATATTACAAATAAAGATGACATGGGGCTTAGCTATTGGTCACCTACGTAGTAAGAATGAGCCAGAAGACAATTGTGATATTGTTTACACCGCAAAGTTCATAGTATTTTCTGCATAATTAGTAGGGAATCTTTCCAAATTACTTTTTTTTTTATATACCTTCTTCACATCAATGCACATTCTGCCCAAAATTCTATTGTACTCACAAAATATCTATAGTTAAAGTGGAAGGAGCCAATTTGGTCTACCAGTACAATTTGAGACTTTGATTTTGTCACTTTTAGACGTATTTATAACTGTGTATATTTAGTTTATATGCTAGTTGTAACTGTGGTGGAGAAAATCTGAAGACATAACAACAAACGTTTCTTTAAAGACTAACTGTACAAGATTTCCTTGCAAGCTTTCGAAACTTTAAAGGAAACCAGAGACAAACTTAATTAAAAGATTTATATATACCGGGGACTTCCTGCAGCTCCATCTGCATGGATTGCTCCCACGCCGCCGTCCTTAGTCTTCTCCATCTCCGGTCCCAAGTCCCGTAACTTTGGCCAGTCTGCGCAAGCGCAGTGCGCTCTCTCTGTCTCTCTCTCTGGCGCAGAATAGTACTGCGCAGGCACACATTTATTTCCTTTTTTATCAGTTGCCTGGCTATCCTGCTGATCCTTTAATACTTTTAGCCATAGACCCTGAACAAGTATTCAGCAGATCAAGTGTTTCTGACATTATTGTCAGATCTGACAAGATTACCTGCATGCTTGTTTCTATTGCTATTCAGACACTACTGCAGCCAAATAGATCTAATGGGCTTCCAGGCAACTGGTAATGTTTAAAAGCAAATAAATATGGCAGCCTCCATATTCTTCTAACTTCAGAAGTTAAAGCTGTTATTTTAAACAAAATAACATGTATTTAGAAACTCCAAAATGCAATGCGTTTCGCAGGTAACAATCCTGCTTCATCAGGCAAATAGTCTAGAAAAGTTGGGGAGGGAATATCAAAGGACACAAAGCTCAGGACCCATGAAAAAGAATACAAACTTGCATGTAAAACATTTTCACAAAACACATAATATACATATCATTATCATAAGTGTACATTGCAATTGCCTATAAAACATGTATATTAAAGAGAGTCTGAAGCGAGAATAGATCTCGCTTCAGACCTCATAGCTAGCAGGGGCATGTGTGCCCCTGCTAAAACGCCGCTATCCCGCAGCTTAACGGGGGTCCCTGTCCCCCCAAATCCCCTCCGTAATGTGGGGGAGCGCTTCCTGGTTGGGGCAGGGCTAACCGCAGCAGCCCTGCCCCACGCGCGTCTGTCAGACGCGTATCTCCGCCTCTCCCCTGCCCCTCTCAGTCTTCCTTCACTGAGAGGGGCGGGGGAGAGGCGGCAATGCGCGTCTGATAGACGCGCTGTGAGGCAGGGCTGCAGCCGTTAGCCCTGCCTCTAGGAAGGGCTAATCTACTACCAACTTGCGACCAAGATTTGCGGGTGGTGGATTGGGGGGTCAGGGACCCTCGTACAGCCGCGGGATAGCGACGTTTTAGCAGGGGCACACATGCCCCTGCTATGTATGAGAGCTGAAGCGAGATTTAGTCTCGCTTCAGTGTCTCTTTAAGTGAAAAGTATTATACCAGTATTATGTTTGTTTGTTTGTATGTATGTGTAAGTGTTGGTGTGTATAAAACGACTATATGTAAATAAAACCAATTTATTAAAATAAATATGAATAGTTATTTATTTATATATTTTTTAATTCAGACGTGAACCAGAGTGGTACATAATCTCGTGCCTCAATCCTTGACCCCACTCTCCCTTTCTTTCTCACTAGGGTGAAACCAAAATTCTGAAGCTGAAAAACCTTCGACCTCAGGATTATGCCAATTACAGCTGTATCGCTTCTGTTCGAAATGTTTGCAACATTCCTGACAAGATGGTTTCCTTCAAGCTTTCAAACAGAACAGGTATGAAACAGCCTTCTGGCCCTTCAGTGTAGGAATGGATGTGGCTACGTTTTGTGTTTCTCTTGAATGATTTATTTATTGGATGTTTTTTTCCCCTTCCAATTAGATATTTTGCTGTCATTTTCAGATCAGTATTAGGGAAAACATTCTTTGGCTGCTGTGTCAAAAGTACCCCCAATTAAAATAAGAAATTTTGAATCGGTTTGGATTCCTGCATAATGCAATACATTCCCTTATTGGTAAAGTTATTCCTTAGAGCCTGACTCTAGCTAAATATTTAGTTTTGGATAGAGTGGGGAAGAGTTAGGCCTAAAATATATGAGCCACATTCATTGGTTTAACTCCTTCAAAGCATTGGCTTAATTTGCAATGCAGGTATCTCACAGAAAAAGATCATAGCATCCTGTTTAATTGTGGATTTAAGTGGAATAACATTTAAAATATTTTACTGGGTGGGAGGAGGCGCCCCAGTGTGAGTGTCAGAAGACAATGTTGGTGTTAGTAAGGAACAATCTTACCTCAATGTGGAGGTTAAAGAGTACATTTGTTGGACAGCAATACAAATGATGCAATGCATTTCTCGGGATTCACCCTCATCTTCTGGTAAATAAAACAGTGTCTTATCTTCCTGCAACATGAGTGAGGATGAGTGAGGTGCTCCTCGCTCATGCTACAGGCAGATAAGACACTGTTATTAACCTGAAGAAGCGGATCAATCCGGAGAAATGTGTTGTTTGTATTGGTGTCTAATAAATGTGCTCTTTAATTTTCACATTGAGGTAAGATTGTTCCTTACGAACACCAACAATGGCCTCAATTCACTAAGCTTTATCAAACACTTTATCGAATGTTTGATAATTTACCTCATGGGTAAAATCTTATTTTGAATTCACTAAGGTGTTATGGATTTGTTGAACGTTTTATCGCTAAAACATTTGATAAATATATATACTACCTTAGTGAATTGAAAATGAGATTTTACCCATGAGGTAAATTATCAAACGTTCGATAAAGTGTTTGATAAAGCTAATGCTGGGTACACACGATGAGATTTCCTGTTCGATTTGCGGATCGATTCGATTATTTCAAACATGTTCGATTGGATTTCGATCGTTTTTTCCGTCGATTTTGCATACCTATCATGAAAAAAACGATCGAAATCCAATCGAACATGTTTGAAATAATCGAATCGATCCGAAAATCGAACGGGAAATCTCATCGTGTGTACCCAGCATTAGTGAATTGAGGCCATTGTTGGTGTTCGTAAGGAACAATCTTACCTCAATGTGAAAATTAAAGAGCAAATTTATTAGACACCTATACAAACAAAACGTTTCTCCAGATTGATCCGCTTCTTCAGGTTAGTAACAGTGTCTTATCTGCCTGTAGCATGAGCGAGGAGCACCTCACTCATCCTCACTCATGCTGCAGGAAGATAAGACACTGTTTTATTTACCAGAAGCTGCAGGTGAACCCCGAGAAATGCATTGCATCGTTTGTATTGCTGTCCAACAAATGTACTCTTTAACCTCCACATTGAGGTAAGATTGTTCCTTACTAACACCAAAATTGTCTTCTGACACTAACATTGGGGTTCCTCCTCCCACCCACTATAGTCTAGTTCCCCTCTTAGAGGTCATCCCTGCAGCCAATAATCAGTGGTTCCAGTGGATGTTTTTTGATTTGGGTGCAGCCCAAGTTTGAAAAAGGACTTTCCATCTGAATAGAGATGGATTTCTCCACATGCTCAAAACAGTGGTTGCCTAATAGCAACCCATGGTTGTAGTATTTTTTGTAGAATAATTTTCCTTATTTGTGGAAATACTACACTATTGGCACTCCTGGTCTTTTTTTCTCAGTCTTTTCTCTTTGCGATCACTGGAGTTCCATCTTGATCTTGTTGGACCAGACACCCCCATACTATTTAACTGTTTTGCCTTTCAAAAGTTCTCAGCTGCACAAATAAAAAAAAAAAAAAATCTAATGATTAACCTATCTGAATGAGTCTGAAGATAAGCAGAGCAGTATTTACCTCGTAACTGTGAGGACAATAGGCAGTGGTGTAGCAATAGGAGGGGGTGCAGAGGTTGCAACTGCATCGGGGCCCTTGGAGCCAAGAGGGCTATTGGTCCTGTGCTGGTAATATGCATTTCTATAGATGCTTTGAACAGTAGCAATCATTAACAAACTGTTCCCCATCCCCTTCTTGCACCTCTGATACTGTAGTTGTCCTTGGCAGGTTTTGGTGCGCCGCATCAATTGTTATGTATAGAGTACGTGAGGGGCCCAATGTAAAACTTGCACTGAGGCCCATAGCTAGTTAGCTATACCACTGGCGATCTTCAAACCGGCTCAGAGTCTGGTAGAAGGTGCTAAGCTATTTACCATTGTTAACACAGCAGAGGGATATGATTACAAAGCTTCAGAGTTACAGTATTTGTCGCACAATAAGACGCACCTAAGATGAGACAAAATCCAGGGAAAAAAATATGTTCAACCTGGTGTGTCTTCATGATTTTGGGGCTTCTTGTGGAGCATTTGCCCTCAAGTTGTATCACCCTCCTAAGCTAACCGCGCTCTCCCAGTTCCCTAGGACAGTAGTGGCAATTGGAGAGCACACCAGCTGGAGACATGGTGTTCTACTCTGCAGGGGCCATGGAGAATGGCATTAGCTTGGGGGATGCAGGAGAGGCATGGGGTGGAGACCCGGCACCAGCTTGAATACGTATGTATTATAAAATGGATAAAATGGCGGTGTACATGCATCGGGGTTCATGGAAAAGCAGCACCAGAGATGATACCAGCCAGGAGATAGGACACCAGATGGAGGAGTGCGCCAGCTGAAGAGCTGCGGGGGGCTCCAGTTACACTCTGCAGGAGCCATGGGAATTGGCATTAGCTTTGGGGTGCCAGGGAAGACTGCATAGGGGAAGGGAAACTCAAATATGGATTATTTAGTCTGTAAGAGGCACAATTTTTCCCCCCGCTTTATTTTCCAAAGAGTGGTGCATCTTATGAAGAACAAAGGGGTTCATTTACCCCACTCCCATAGAAAATGAGCTGATTTTAAAGCATATTGTAAGCAAGGGCAAAACACTGGTCAACTACTAATTACAATAACTAGAATTATCTATTTTTTACCATAGAGTATACATTAAAAAAATGAACTTATTGTACACACAAAAAAAAATATATATAACTGAAAAAAAAATATGAGAGTCCTTTCTTTGCTACTAATGTTCTATTTATTATCCGTACTATACATTCAATCCATTACATCAAACCGTTTTCTTTTGCTTCAGGTTTGCTTTAATGTTTTTTTTTGTTTTTTTTTACTTGGGGCCACATAGGGAACTTGCAGTTCCTAGCAGCATTGTTATAACTGTAATGTAAACACTACTTGACTTCACATTTTTTTTTATCTAGACCTAGTGAAAAATCAAAAAAGCAGAGGTAGCATTGCCAGTAACCATTTTACTACAGTTCTAACAGGTTGGGAAATATTTTATGCCTGCTATGTGGATTTAAAGGCTAAATATGCTGTTATAGGAAATTATATGCAACAATATCCAGCTGGAAGTCTTAAATTGCTTAATTTATTCTGATACTATCATGACTACTATGTGTAATTAATATTTAAATGTATAATTAATATTTAGATCTAGGCTGAGATCTGACAACGGCACCATAATACAGGTGCTATAGTTTCAGAACAAATGTCTACGGTCTTGCCTTTTCAATTTTTTTTTATCACCATAATTATCATTTTTTTGTGACGTGATTAACCTATATCAATGCTGAGATGCTGCAATTAGGGATGGAAGAACTAGTTCACTGGACGAACAGTTCCTGGGAAATAACGGGCGATTGCAGTTTGTTTATACCACAAACTTTCATGGTAAAAAATTTGCGTTAGCATTTACTAATAAAGCGGAATATAACCCTGCATTTCAACTTTGCTCTAAAACATTATTTACAGGATATTATATGCAACCAGCATTTTTTTTTTTTTACTAGACCAGCATTGGAAGGGTTACACACAGAGCTTTAAAGTGCCGTGGAGAGACATGCTGCCGCAGCCGAAGTTTAGATAGATACATTTAAGTAAACACAATGTAACAAGTGGTGAATGCGACTCACTCTCTCTGACTGTGCAGGAGCTGGAGGACAGCCAAAGAGTGTGTAACATTCACCACTTGTTACATTGTGTTTACTTAAATGTATCTATCTAAACTTCGGCTGCGGCAGCATGTCTCTCCACGGAACATTAAAGCTCTGTGTGTAACCCTTCCAATGCTGGTCTAGTAAAAAAAAATGCTGGTTGCATATAATATGCTGTAAATAATGTTTTAGAGCAAAGTTAAAATGGAGGGTTATATTCCGCTTTAAAGTCAATGGCCACCAATTTTAGCGGTCAATAGCAAAGCCCCCATACATGCTAGAATCACCAAATTTGTCTGTCAAGGAGAAAAGTGGAAACAAGGAGAATTTTTTTTTTAAAAGACCTCATTGTAGTTTTTTGAGAAAATCCATTTTGAATACTTCAAATAATTTTATTTTTTTTTTAACAGAAAAATGACATTCTGCGGCAGAATTCAGAATGTCATTGATCTGGGGCTTGCCATACTTAGCATAGCAAGTTCAGGGCTTTGAATGATATCGACATGTGTGGTGCTGTTCGTTGGTTTTCAGGACAAGGTTCGACATATGTGGCATTCTACATTGTTCCTCAGGTATCAAGAGAATATGGCGCTGGATCATTTCTGAGGATTCTGTTGTGGTAGTCACAAAAGGTGAGTATTTATGGTTAATTAAGCACTTAATGGACTTTTTTCCTGGTTTTTCCCGTTTTTACCTAATTTTCTCTCTTTGTGGAAATGGATAAAGGGTACATTGGTGCCCCTATACTCTTTTTACCTGGGGACGGGTCTGGTATCTGGATGTACCCTTCTTAAAGGGAACAATCAGATGCCACCATGAACACCCCTCCCCTGGATGTCAAAAGCCCCCACCTCCTCCTGGACAACGGCTATGGGTAAGAGCCCCTTGTTGGTGGTTTAGATTAGGGGGAGAGGGGGAGGCTTGGCCGATGTCCGGCCATCCCTAGCTGCAATGGGCCAGGGTATAACAAAGTGCATGACATTTGCAACACACACACACATATATAAGCCAGTTTAAGTGTGATAAGTTATATATATATATATATATATATATATATATATATATATATATATAATATATATATATATATATATATATATATATAATATATATATATATATATATATATATATATATATATATATATATATAATCACATAAGGGTGAGCAGGTGGGCATGCCAGAGAGGGAAGGACGCATGGCTGTAATTCACTCCTTGGTGTCTGTCAACCATCATGAAAGGTCAGCCTGTGCCATATTGCACCCACTTCTCATCACTGTTATGTGATCATCTACTTTCACCGCTCATGTTAGTGCCATTGCAACCGCTGTTACGCAATATAGCATTGTGGGATAACATGAGCTGCGTCTGTCTTTTCATTTCATAATGCTGCTTTGTTATCTGTTTTCCTGACCACACATGGGGCCTGATTCACAAAGCGGTGCTAACAGTTAGCACCCTGGTGAAAAGCCCTTTATCATGCCTAAACTCAGTTTAGGCATGATAAGTTTAGGTGTGATAAGTTTAGGTGTGATAAGTTTAGGCATGATAAGTTTAGGTGTGATAAGTTTAGGCATGATAAGTTTAAGCGCCAACTGCGTTAGCACTGCAGTGCACAGCTGATCAAAAGTTTTGCGCTAGCAAAGACTGGTGCACTTCGTATAAAGTTTAATGGCGCTGCTTTGCGTGCGGGACTTTGCAAGCAATCTAAACTTATCTAAACTTAGCATGCCTAAACTTATCACACCTAAACTTATCATGCCTAAACGTATCACACCTAAACTGGCTTTTCACCAGAGTGGTGCAATGGTTATCATGCCTAAAGTCTCTATCTGGGTTAGCACCGCTTTGTGAATCGAGCCCATGGAGTATGCCCTGGATTTACATATCATTCATTAGGCCTGATTCACAATGCGGTGCTAACAGTTAGCATGCTGGTGAAAAGCCCTTTATCATGCCTAAACTCAGTTTAGGCATGATAAGTTTAGGTGTGATAAGTTTAGGTGCGATAAGTTTAGGCGTGATAAGTTTAGGCGTGATAAGTTTAGGCGTGATAAGATTAGGCGTGATAAGTTTAGGCGTGATAAGTTTAGGCGTGATAAGTTTAGGCGTGATAAGTTTAGGTGTGATAAGTTTAGGTGTGATAAGTTTAGGCGTGATAAGTTTAGGCGTGATAAGTTTAGGCGTGATAAGTTTAGGTGTGATAAGTTTAGGCGCGATAAGTTTAAGCACCAACTGGGTTAGCACCGCAGTGCACAGCTGATCAAAGGTTTTGCGCTAGCAAAGTCTGGTGCACTTTGCATAGAGTTTAATGGCGCTGCTTTGCGTGCGGGACTTTGCACGCGATCTAAACTTATCTAAACTTATCACGCCTAAACTTATCACGCCTAAACTTATCACACCTAAACTGGCTTTTCACCAGCATGGTGCAATGGTTATCACGCCTAAAGTCTCTAACTGGGTTAGCACCGTTTTGTGAATTGAGCGCATTGTGTGGTTGCCTGATCATGCAAGAGATGAATAATATATACAGTATCACCAGTACCGGATTAAATAGCTCCGTAAAGTGCTCCACCGCCATCTTCTTCTTCTGTTACACAAATACACGTGTATTTGTTAACCAGTGCATTTTCCATAAATTTCAGCTTTTTGAGGCTAATTATGAATACATGTGAAGATGTAGTTTTGCGCCACATAGCAACTATACTGTTACATTTTTTCATATAATTTAGTTTATTGAAAGAAAAAGAGTTGCATCCACAAAAAATGCAAAAATACTATCATCAATGAGACCATAAGCACCCCTTTCTCCATTTTCTCCCATAATCCCTATTAACAGTAATCCAAATGACTCTGGCGGACTCTGAGGAGACACGCGTGTCCCCGGCTGCCAGAGCTGAAAGGAGGCTGGCAGGGGGAGGAGCCGGAGCCAAGGATCCAGCTTCATTTCTTACATTATTGCCGCCGAGAATCCCGAAATCTTAATTAATTTTGCACATTGGCCGCAGTGAGGTGGTTACTTCTAGTTTTGCCTGGCCTAAACCCGAAGTGGCCAGACTTCAGGTTTTGGCTGTAACATATATATAGATAGACGTATAGGATTGTGATATTTAGGAAGACATTGAAGGGATGAGCCTTGTACAAAGTTGGCTTTAAATGGTTTTTAAATTCATAAAGCTGCAGTAAATATGTAGAAGGTGATACATGTTAATACATATTGTAATTCAATTTGCCTTAAAGTGAGCCTGAATTGACATGATGAGATAAACATATACACATTTGATACTATCCCTAATAAGAAATTATGTGAAGTCCCTTTTCTATTTTCCATTACAGGAGGAGTTAAAAAACTTGAGTTGTTATCTATGCAAAAGAGCTGCTCTGAGCTTGTCGACTTAATTAGTCAAAGTCAGTCGTGTTTTCTAAAGAGCTCAAATAGCAAAGAAACAGTGAGAGACAGCTTGGGGCAAGGTTTTACTGCAGGAAAGTTCAAAGGGTCATTCGTTTTACAGCCTAAAGAGACAGAGGCCCAAATTCAATTTACTTTTTCTCCTGAGTTTTCTCCTAGGTGATATTTTCACAACTTGTCATAAAATGCATTTTAAGCCACCAGCAAGCAAGAACATTTTTAATATAAATTTATTAGCACTTTTTCACCAACTTCTGGGTACTTTTTCAATTGTAAAATGCTGAAAAGTTAGTTTAAAGAGAAGATGAAAGTTATCTCCTTGGAAGTAAAAAAAAAAGTTATCTCCTAGGTGAAAAAGTTAATTGCATATGAGTCAGAGTGTGGATTCTAAACTGCAACTGTGACAATCTGAAGCAATGTTATAAATAAAGCTATATAACTGAAAATAAAAATATGAGACTCTTTTCTTTGCTAATGTTCTATTAATTTTCAGTGCTACACATACAATTAATTATCTTATAAGTTTATTTCTGCTTCAGTTTCATTTTAAGAGTAGTAGAAAGACAGATTTTTTTCCTTTAAGATTGATGTAAGGACGGTACAGATGGATAAACAAAACATTGACTAATGGTCAGATAATAATGCCACCAATCAAAGCCTTGAGCCATCCCATTCTCTTTAAAAACCTCTTCCCGACTGTCTAACGCCGATAGGCATCTGGAAGATGCCTCCCAGGACCACCTAACGCCGATCAAGTCCTGGGGCGGAGATTAGCAGGGATCGCGCATCCCCACTCTAGTGACGGAGCTCCACTCCATAAACAACCTTTGCCGGCTGGCTGTTACACTAACAAACAACAATGTATTTACTTTGTACGGCGCTGTGATCTACCGCAGCATTGTACTGGGGACAGCCCTGTCACTTGGCTGTCCCCTGGAGACAGAGACAAAGCGATCGTTCTCATAGGCTAATAAATATATATATATGTGTATATATATATATATATATATCTATCTATATATATATATATATCAAGTACATGACGTCTCGCCGCTAGGCAGTTCGGCGCAGGGTGAGACGAATGACAGCTCTCCCTCCTGCTGCTGCTAAATTCCCCGGCAGCAATACATACTATCACCCCTCCGAGTTGTCGCAACTCGAAAGGAAATGTAAATCGAGGTCTGACAACCGTCAAAGCCCTGAATTACCGTAATGCGGGGAGTGCAGCATAGCATTGCTGCTATGACGCTGCCAAAATAACCTTCTTCGCAAAAAATCACATGTAGACAACAATAGAACATTTAAAACCACTTAAATTAATTCCATACAACAATAAACAAATCCACCCATGCCCTGATAAGCATATGGGTAGGATGATATTAAAAAGAGCGTTTTTCCACCTTTGTCAAGTGCCTGCGATCTAGTTTATTCTCCTGCTGTCTTGGTATGTGTTAATCACTTTATTGCTATTTATGCATCTCCATTTCCCTAATTATTATCTCTTTGTATTCACTTTATATGTATTAACCTTTATCAATGAGCCTATTCACATTATTATGTTTGTGCACTTTGGTGGTATAGATGAATTGCACGATTGTACATTACATCATTAACCAGACCCGGGTTTTTTTCCCTATCTTGGAACTATAGATTCTGTATTTGGGATTTTACTGCAGGCAGCAAGTTACTGGAAATCATAAGAAGCAAATTGAAAACATTCATTATTTTTCAGTTTTCGGCCATTATAGTTTTAAAATAAAACATTCTACTGTGGATATACCCCACATATTTTATTTGCCCATTTGACCGGGTTATTACAACTTTTACAATTTTTCCCTAACACAATGTATGGCAACAATATTTTATTGGGGAATAAAGGTGTATTTTTTTCTGTTTTGCATCCATCACTAATTAAAAGCCCATTTTTGCAAAAATAACCATAATATACCCTCATGACATACATATTAAAAAAGTTCAGTCCCTAAGGTAACTATTTTGTATTTTTTTATGTGCAAGTGTTTTATTTTGGTAACTATGGGAGAGTGGAGGAAGTTAGGGGTTAATTTCAATTGTATATGTATGTAAGTATGTATGTATGCATGTTTATTTAAAAAATGTATGTACGTGTAATTTTACTATTTAGCCACAAGATACCCCCCCCCCCTGCCACACACATGCACACACACTTTTTCTTCCTGTGCGTACTGTTAGTACACTAACAGGAAGTAACTTGTGTATGTGTCACTTTGATTAATTGATATCAAACACCAGTTGTTTATTTTTATTATTCCAAATTTAGTCTAAACTGCTGACAGATCAGTCCTTGCTATCGTAGAAATGGTAGACACTGGACAATCTCTCTTATCCTCTGGCTCTCCATTGATGTCTCCACAGCGGTATAAACATTCCTTCCACAACTTTTTTGTCAATCCATATGGGGATAGTCCGGGGTGAGTCAGAGAAAATGAAGAACATTCAGATTCTTTACAAGGAGATCATGTAAACACAGAAAGAATCTATAAAGATAGAGGCCATTCATCTGACCTCATCATTCAAAAGATGTACTGTAGTGAGGTTGAAACAGAATAAAACAGGACTTGCAATAAGAGTTTTTTTTAGAAAGCAGACCTATTGAAAATAATGTAGGTAAATAGGAAGTCAGGTACTGCTATGAGCCAGTGCCACACCAGATACTGATACACATATTTATTCAAATTCAACAATAAGTGTCTGATAACAATCAAAATATATATAACACAACTAAAACAATTTGAAATCAGAGCCAGCCAGGTGTCATAATATCAAGAATACTTCAAATTTAACACTGTCCTTCAAATGACAAACAATGCAAGTAACACAATATTCAATAAACTATACCAAATAGCAATTACTCATCATTAAATGGTCCACAAAAAGTGCTGTTTGCTACACCAAGTATTAAACCATGTCCAAAACTGTCTGGCAAGTATGAGGGAGGGGAAATTAAATACATGCTATGCATCAATGGGATAAAGTACTGCTTGCAAATCAACCCAATAGTTTGTGCAGTAAGTAAGTCAAAGTGCAAACAGGATGGCTGGGAAATTTTGGTGGTTACTTGCAGGTTATTGAAAGCAATTACATGTAATATTCAGAGATTATTCATTTATCCTAAGGAAATCCTTCTTAAAGGGAAACTAAAGTGAGAGGGATATGAAGGCTGCCATACTTGTTTCCTTTTAAAGAGGAACTTCAGCCTAAACAAACATACTGTCATTAAGTTACATTAGTTATGTTAATTAAAATAGATAGGTGATATAGGCCTTGATTCACTTACCGGCACTAAGACGGTTAGTGTGCCTTATCACTTAGTGGGCACAAACTACAGCGCTAACCTTATCTGAGGTTAGTGTGCCTTATCTGAAGTTAATAGTTGCAGTGCGCGATGTAGCTTTGTGCATCTTTTAGGCCTGGTGCACACCAAAAACCGCTAGCAGATCCGCAAAATGCTAGCAGATTTTGAAACGCTTTTTCTTATTTTTCTGCAGCGTTTCAGCTAGCGTTTTGCGGTTTTGTGTAGCGGTTTTGGTATAGTAGATTTCATGTATTGTTACAGTAAAGCTGTTACTGAACAGCTACTGTAACAAAAAACGCCTGCAAAACCGCTCTGAAGTGCCGTTTTTCAGAGCGGTTTGCGGTTTTCCTATACTTAACATTGAGGCAGAAACGCATCCGCAATCCAAAATCTGCTGCAGCCCGGGAGTATGCGTTTCTGCAAAACGCCTACCGCTCTGGTGTGCACCACCCCATTGAAATGCATTACCCTAGCAGATCCGCACCCGCAAGCAGATCGCAAACCGCAGCCGAAACGCTCCGGTGTGCACTAGGCCTTAGTGTGCACAAAGCTACTTAAGGGGCACTAAGTTCAGATAAGGCATACTAACCTCAGATAAGGCACACTAACCTCAGATAAGGCACACTAACCTCAGATAAGGCACACTAACTCAGATAAGACACACTAACCTCAGATAAGGCACACTAACCGGCTTGGTGCCGGTTAGTGAATCAAGCCCATAATCTCTTACCCAAGCTGTTTTAAAAGAACAGGCAAATGTGTATGATTTCATGAGGGCAGCCATCTTTTTGGTTGAAAGGAGGTGACAGGGAGCATGAGACACACAGTTCCAACTGTCCTGTGTCCTGATCACCGCTCCCAGCTGTGCATGCTAGGCTTCAAATCTCAAATTCAAAAAAAGTTGTGCCAAAACAGCATAACGAGAGCAACAACATTAGAAGTCCCATCATGCTTTGCACAGCATCAGGGGGAAAATGCCCGGGCAGATTTCTTTGATGGAGCAGCTAAAAATGAGGCTTGGGTAAGAAAAACAAAGTTCTGATGCTGTGAAACTGTTAAAGAAACACCAAGCCTTTTCAGTGCTCCTGAGTAGATTTTTAGTCTGGAGGTTCACTTTAAGAAATACCAGTTGCCTGGCTATCCTGCTGATCCACTGCCTCTAATACCTTTAGAAATAGATGCTGAACAAGCATGTAGCAGATCAGTTGTTTCTGACATTACAGCCAAATAGTTCAACAGAGCTGCCAGGCAACAGGTATTCTTCTCACTTCAGTTGTCCTTTCAGGCCAATCCATGGAGAAATGTGATTTGATCTGTTGGTTGATTTTTAAGTGCCTGGCTGGTTGTTACTGATCATGTCTTCTTCTTTTGACTTCAGATGTTGGCCAAAACAAGAAACAGATATAGGTATGAAACACATGTCTGCAATCTACCAATTAAAGACTTAAAAAGTCACCTGGTCACACCAGTCACATGGCCCTCCATGAATTCACTTCAAGAGTAGCAATGTCGCGAACATCAAATTTTGGGTTCGCGAATAGCGAACTTCCGCAAGTGTGCGCGAACAGGCGAATCTAGCGAACCGACATAGACTTCAATGGAGAGTTGAATTTTATAACCTATTTCTGGCCACAAAAGTGATGGAAAAGTTGTTTCAGTGGGTCTAACACCTGGACTGTGGCATGTCGGAGGGGGATCCATGCCAAAAGTACCACCAAAAATTACGGAGTTGACACAGTCATGTTTAAATCGGTAAAGGGCAGAAATCACATTACATTCCTACAAATAATGCACTGGAGTGGTACTCTGTGCCTGCAACTTAATGTGGTCACAATAGCAGTAGTGTGCACAGCTCTGGGTGTCAGTGGGCTGTGGAGTGTCACACACACAGAAATGCATCAGTACTATAACAATACAGTGTAAAAAATGCATCGGGGTGGTACTCTGTGCCTGCAACTTAATGTGGCAACAAATAGCAGTAGTGTGCACAGCTATAAGTGTCAGTGGGATGTGGAGTGTCACAATAAAAACCCACAGGAGACCGATGTACTAGCCCTCAATAGGGCTATTTAGGGTGTTTTCAGCAAGTAGTCAGTGAGGAACAAAAACACAGGCCTAGCTAATGCTTTCCCTACCTATCTGCAGCAAGCCTGACCCTGCTCTTACTATCAATGCAGCCAGAGAATGAATCCAATATGGCCACCGCAACTGCTTTTTGATAAGGGGGGGGGGGATCCAGGAAAGGTTGCTAGCTGACATGCCATGTGTCTGCTAACTGTGAGGAAAGGGGTCAAAGTTTAGCTTAATGATGATGTATAGGGGGGCAGGTCAAACACGCCAAATGCTCTCTGTTCGCTACTAATGCGAACAATGGAAGTTCGCAGAATACTGTTTTGCCGGCGAACAGTTTGAGCCATCTCTACTCAGTAGTAATTTATGCAGAGGAAACCAATCATCTCTAACAATGACCCTTATTCCTTATTTTCTCCTAGGAGAAAATGTTTCATCTTCTCTTTAAAATAATTTTTCAGCACTTTGTAATTGAAAAAGTACAATAAAGTAGGTGAGAAAAATATTGTCAAAATCATTCTGATTATTTTTTTGCTTGCTGTTGTCTTAAAGGACAATTGAAGCGAGAGGGATATGGAGGTTGCCATATTTATTTCCTTATCAGCAATACCAGTTGCCTGACTATCCTGCTGATCCTCTGCCTCTAATACTTTTAGCCATAGGCCCTGAACAAACATGCAGATCAGGTGTTTCTGACATTATTGTAAGATCTGACAAGATTAGCTACATGCTTTTTTTTGTTGGTTTTATTAAGAAACGACTGCAGCCACATAGTCCAGCAGGGCTGCCCAGCAACAGGTATTGTTTAGAAGGAAATAAACATGACAGCCTCCATAATATTCTCACTTCAGTTGTCCTTTAACCTCCTTGGCGGTAACCCCGTGTGTGACACGGGGTAAGCCGCCGGAGGGTGCCGCTCAGGTCCTGCTGGGCCGATTTACATTTTTTTTTTCAAACATGCAGCTAGCACTTTGCTAGCTGCGTGTTTGGTCTGATCACCGCCGCCCGCCGCTGATGCGCCGCTACCCGCCGTAGATTCAGCCCCCCCCGCATACCCCTTGCGCAGCCTTGCCAATCGGCGCCAGGCTGCGCTATGGGGTGGATCGGGACTCCCTATGACGTCGGTGACGTCACTCCGTTCGTCGACATGGCGACAGGGGACGCCCTCAAGGGAATCCCGTTCAGGTCGGTGCACACGGGGGGACGCCACAGGGAGCAGGGAAGCATGTAGCTAGCACTAGGCTAGCTACATGCTAAAAAAAAAAAAGTGAAAAAAACCCTCCCGCGGCCGCGCAGCCGCGGGAGTCATACCGCCAGGGGGGGTTAAAGGGTATTTAATTGATAAGCTGGGAAAATATCACCTAGGAAAAAATGTAGGACAAAAATGTTAATTGAGTGAATGGCCAATGGAGCTAAATTTGAAATATCCTAATTTTGTCTGTGTTTTTTTTATTAGTTTATTTCCATAAGCAACGCATGTAACAAAATGTGATCATAGTTGCAGTTTGTGTTTATATCGAATACAGTATCTCCACATTTCTTATATCCAGTCTAACCCCTACTTACAGGGCTTGCAGCCGGTGTATGGGATTTAATGCATCTATTATTGTATTCCATTTCTGCAAGTGCACAAACATTGACAAACCGCACTTAGCAGGGACTGCAAACATGTACCGTACTTACAATAATGACTGTTAATGTATCTGCCTAATAGGTAAAAGTGGATATGTCGCGGACGTAGCTAAATAATCAAAATAGTGTAGACTACTCCCAAATAGAGAACTCGCTGGAGTTAGATAATACATTTGCTGAAGGTCATAATCTTTCAAATACAATACTGCAGAATTCTAGCCTGGAGAATTAAATTCCTCTACTGCAGCATTCAGACTGCATCTGGAGATGTGAATGGAGAAATCAATAAAGATAACAGAGAACTGCTGCTCCTCAAAATTCAATCGGGGGGTTGGGGTAGGGGATATTGGCCCTAAAGTTACAATTAAAGCAGAGCTCTAGACCTCACCCATACAAAAAAACAGCCTCAGGTGTTACCGCATGGATATATTTAACACATGCTATGGTAATGTAACAAAAAAAAAATCTGTCGTTTTTATCAAAATAAGCACCTGCAATGAAGACTAAAGGGAACTTTAATGAAAAGGGGACAAAAGAAATCAAAGCATTGTGAGAAGTTAAAATATAGAAGAGAGATAAAGAAATGATTGAAATCCGCTGTGTAATTTGTTCAGGTTGTTTGATCCACAATTAACCTGCACGTAATCATCTTTACTACTGGCAGACATGGAAAAAGAAAACAGCACCAACTGCCATTATCTATAAACACAACCACAACAGTGTGATAGGCTAAAAGGTTGTTTTTTTAATAGATACAGTATACATATGCACACAGGGAGATACTGGTTGCTTTCCAGTTGGAGATAGTAATTATTTCCCACAATGCAACAAGGCTCACAGACAGGAAACTGTCAGGACTTAGGTCCTGACATCACACTATGGGAGGGGTCTCACTACAATATCAGCCATACTGTTATCTTCGGCCTTATAGTCTTCGGACACTGTTGACCCTTCCACTGATGGAAGAGGGGTTGCCCAGTAGTGGGATCTAAGTGACCCCCTAAGTGACCCTAAGTGCAGGACTTCACTGCCTAGTGCCCACCAGGTCACTACTGGGATAACCTCAGCTAGTGGTTGGGAGAACAGCAACGCTAATGTGTGAGAAGAGGAAGACGTGGTCAAACAGTTAGCCAGAGGTCCAGGGCAGGCAGCAAACAACGTAAACAGGTCACAAGCCAGGAGTCGAGGCAGGCAGCAGTCAAGCAGAGTCGGGTCACAATCCAGGAGTCGGGGCAGGCGGCGATCAGCAAATGTCAGGGTCACAAGCCAAGGGTCAAACCAGAGATCAATCAGAGTATCAGCAGGAAGCAAAGTCTCCACGGGGCTTACTCCAAGCTGTCAGAATGAGCAGCACTGTAGTAGTGGGCAGTGCTGCTTTTATACAGAGTATTGGCATAGAAAATAAATGCATTGCGCATGCACGCACCCACGTAGTGCTTTGCGCATGTGCGCATAACAGTTTGCCATACGTTGCCAGACTATAAGTGAGTAGAGAAGTACTAGGGAACCCCTGCGCGTGCGCACACGGGAACAGACTCAAGAATGACGCAGAAGCCTGGTACAGTGAGTGTGACACTGCCCCTCCCCCCACAGGGGCAGCCTCTGGGTGCCCCTAAGAGCAGGCTTGTCCAGGAACCTCTGGTGAAACTGCTTGACCAGACTTGGAGCATGAATATTCCTGGCAGGTTCCCAAGTATTTTCCTCCATACCGAAGCCCTTCCATTTCACTAAGTATTGGACAGAATTCCTGACCCTTTTACTGTCCAAAATCTTCTCCACTTCAAATTCTTCAACTCCATCCACCAAGATTGGCGGAGGAGGAACAGTGGTACGGTCTGGAAAGTTGCTGGGTACCACTTGTGATAGAACGCGGAAAAGCCGCCGCGTGTACTGACGGCAAGGCGGCTGATTCCGCGTCTAGCGTGGCAGTTTGCACGCAGCAGCGTGCGTCTGGTGTGGCTGGGTCTGTTAGTTCACACAGGTTGAGGAATACGGGCGCGCGCTGAGAGGCAGAACCTTTATGACAAACGAGGAGGGATCACTTGACCTGGTTGGTCAGCTGACCTCAAAGCAAGTGGCTATTGGTTGATGGGTGGTGCTCTATATATAGTCACTGCTGGTCAGTCTCAAGTTGTCTGCCGTTGCGAACACTTACGTGGAGGCACTCAGACCTTAGTCAGATCCTACAGTGTGTTAGAGCCAGGAGGACCTGGGAATTCACACTGAGCCAGATTACTTCTGTGTATTATTTGTGTTATACTTCAGACTAGTTCCAGGGTGTCGAGACCACAGACCTCACACCCAAGATTAGGGACTCTGTGTTATCATTCTGTTATACTTCAGACTAGTTCCAGGGTGTCGAGACAACGGACCTCACACCCAAGATTAGGGACTCTGTGTTATCATTGTGTTATACTCCAGACTAGTTCCAGGGTGTCGAGACCACGGACCTCACACCCAAGTCTAGGAATACTCTGTACCATCATATTATACTCCAGACTAGTTCCAGGGTGTAGAGACCACGGACCTCACACCCAAGACTAGGCATTGTTTGATATCTGTTATGACCTATTGCATTCCTGACTATCCCTCTGCTTTCTGATTCGGTACCTACGCATATCTGATTATCTGTTGCCAAACCCTGCCTGCCTTTGGATATCGAATCAGCCTTCTGTCTTTGTACCTTGTCTGTCTGTGTGTTGCCGACCTGGCTTGCCTGACCTTGAGAGCTATCACTCTCCTTAGGAGATAGTCTCCAGACCTGCTAGTGACATCCACCTTTCAGGTGTCACTCACTCACAGGTCCTTCCTACTTTCTGCCTGTGACTCCACCCCTTGGAGATCTCAGGCTGCTGGAAGGTTTTGCTTCACTAAGGGCGGTTTCGCCCATACTGCCAAAGACCACCTGCCCCTCGGGTGGTCTTACTCAAAGTCGTTACTGTTGCACCAAGCACTCACACTATAAAGGTGTCCAGAGGTTAGTTATACTTGGATTATCGGTGATTCTGCAGATCATCAATAATCAGGTATAATCTGTATTCTAGGTGATACTGCAGATCACCAATAGCCAGATTCTCTCTGTGTGCTGACACCGATCGTTACACCACTTCCTTTAGACAGGACAGATGAAAAACCGGATGAATCCGGAGTGAGTTAGGGAGTAAAAGCTTGAAGGCCACTTGATTTATCGGACTCAAAACTGGGAACGGATCAATGAATCTGGGACCTAACTTCTTGGAGGGACACCAAAGTTTCAAATGAGCAGTAGACAGCCAGACCATGTCTCCAGGTACTAGGCCAGGACCCTCTCTTCTCAGCTTGTCAGCAGATCTTTTTCCTCTCTCCTGAGTCTGTTTCAAGACTTTCTGGACTTTATTGAAGTTGTCTTTGAGGGCAGACATTCTTTCTTGGACTCCAAACACAGTGGAAGTAACGTTAATACCGGGCAAGAAGTAAGGTTTGAAGCTATAGTTCACGAAGAAGGGAGACTAATTAGTGCAGGAACGGATGGTGTTGTAAGCAAATTCTGCCTTAATTTCAATGATCCTTCCTCTGGGACCCTGCAACGAGAGGATGAGGGGAATATGAGAAGAAGCAGACAGGAGACAAGGAGCTCTGCTGACACACACAGCTGATTATGGCTCACCCAAAGGACGGACAGGACAGTTCAAGTGGAAGTGGCCAGAAGCTCCACAGTAAAGGCACAGTTTGGAAGTCCTCCTTCGTTGTCTCTCCTCTGGCAAAATAGCCAGACGGGCCATTCCCAATTGCATTGGTTCAGATTCATCAGTCACAGGAGATGAGTCAAAGACTGGACCAGAGGGGGCTAGAGGAGTAGAGAAGCTCCCTCTGGAACAAGTGCTACCCGACCTTTCTGCTAGTCTCTCCCTTAGACATCTATCAATCTGAATAGATAGATGAACCAGTTCTTTAAGAGTGTCCGGCACTCCCACCCTAGCCAGTTCATCCTTTATCACATCGGAGAGCCCTTGGCATCAGCCTCCCAATGCCGAAACTCAGTTACATAGTCCTCTACTGGTCTTCTTCCCTGTCGTAGGGACTCAAGAACTAGCTGGGCGGAAGAAACTCTCCCTGGATCATCATATAGCTCTGCCATGGTGTTGAAGAACGTGTTGAGATCACTCAAGGCTGGGTGATGTTGTTCGACCATGCGAAGGGCCCAGGCCTGCGGTTCCCCCTGCAGCAAGGAAATGACCGCTCCCACCTTGATCTCCTCATTGGAGAAAGTTCTTGGAAGTAATGAGAAGTGGAGGCGGCAGGCTCTCTGGAACCAATGGAACTTTGTGCGGTCGCCTGTAAACTGCTCAGAAAGAGGCAATCTAGGCTCAGCCAGAGGACCCGCAGCACCCTGCACATGGACTGGCAGGAGGGACGGAAGCTGTCGGTACAGGCACAGAAGGTCCGGCAGTCGGAATAGGTGGGCCTCGTAACTGGTCTTGAATCTCCTGGTATCCCTTTTGGACCTCATCCACAGATACACGCAACTGCATGACCAGTTCATATAGGATTTCTCACTAGCGTCTATCTTGGCTGCTCGTTACTGTTATCTTCGGCCTTGTAGTCTTCGGACACTGTTGACCCTTCCACTGATGGAAGAGAGGTTACCCAGTAGTGGGATCTAAGTGACCACGGGTCTTCACCCACACCCCCTTGAGGGAAGTGCAGGACTTCGCTTCCTAGTGCCCACCAGGACACTACTGGGATAACCTCAGCTAGTAGTTGGGAGAACAGCAACGCTAATGTGTGAGGAGAGGAAGACATGGTCAAACAGCTAGCCAGCGGTCCAGGGCAGGCAGCAAACAACATAAACAGGTCACAAGCAATCAAGCAGAGTCGGGTCACAATCCAGGAGTCGGGACAGGCAGCGATCAGCGAAGGTCGGGGTCACAAGCCAAGGGTCAAACCAGAGATCAATCAGAGTATCAGCAGGAAGCAAAGTCTCCAAGGGGCTTACGCCAACCTGTCAGAACGAGCAGCACTGTAGTAGTGGGCAGTGCTGCTTTTGTACAGAGTATTGGCGCAGAAATTAGCGCTCTGGACATGCGCAGTGCGCACACGCGCAAAGCCATATGCCGCCAACCTGGAAGTTAGCACAGAAGTACTAGGGAACGCCCGCGCCTGCGCACACGGGAATGGACTCGGGAATGGACTCGGGAATACTGCGGAAGCCTGGTATAGTGAGTGTGACACATACAGATGTAACTGATGATCCATTAGACAAAAGGAAAATACTTCTCATGGGAAGGGGGGTATCAGATTCAGCTATTGATTGAGAGGAAGTCCAATCCTTGGTGACTTGCATCCTACTGTTCTGCTTTGACTTACATCCTTCTTGGTCAAATGTTTTGGTGTTGAAACCTCACATAAAGCTCTTAGCTTTTTGATTAATATCTAAATAGTAAAAATATCAATTTTCTTGCAATGCGAGCAAACAAGGACAACTTATTTGTGTCTGGAAGCTCCTGTGTTTTCTGTGAGCTCTTTCAGAAGAACATTTCACCATAGAGGGCAACCTTTCTCATCCCTCATTTCAATTGCTGGTTTACCTCCCCTGATCAACTCGGGGCGAGCAATGCTTGTGCACCCCTCTACCCCGCCTGCCAGGTGACACGATGCATGAGTTGTCTCGTCTTCTCTCCATCACCCACATAGCAACAGAATGCATCGTCAGCTGTACAGCTGACCTTGCACTTTGCGTGTATACAGCCCGGCCCAGCGATGTCACCCAAGAGGATGAGGTTCCGATCCCTGATGGGCAGGGCCGGTTCTAAACTTTTTGCTGCCTGTATTGGTCTGGTCTGCAGGTCTGGTCTGCACTTCAGGGCTGTTCACACGGACATTTTTGCGGCGTTAAACATGGCGTTTCGGATGCAGCATTTTTTGGAATCTACTGCCATCCCATTTAAGTAAATGGGAGCGTTTTAGACCTGGCTTTTGCAGACTTTCATGGCAGCCTGGCGGTAGATCCCGGCTTTGCGTCTTGTCTCAAAAGCAACATGTTGCTTTCAGAGGCGGTAAACACTGGGAAACAATTGCAGAGACCTGAACTGCTAGACTTGAAGGCTTCCCAAAAAGCCTTCAAAAGCTAGCGTCTAAACGCTGGCATTTAAAACCGGCCCCTGGCGAAAGCTCGGCAGAAGCCCATGTGAACCAGCCCTTAGGTGCCAGATGACAGAGGTAGCTGAAGTAAACATGGATACACTGGCTGGTGGGCATGGTCTGATATTGAATAGCCATTCATTTGCTTTCTACCCTATAGGAGCTGCCCAATTTCAAGGCTTCCTATAGGTAATTTGGATGATCAGTTTTTTTTTTTGTTTTTAGCTTTTCAGATCCACATTGCCACTTTTTTTATTCCACTTTTATAAAGTTTAAGTTACAAATTTTTTTTCTATGGCTATCTAGACTTGAAACACTTTGTATATCTTGAAGTGGGGGTTAGAAGTCCCAGTAACTTGCATTATGAAACCAAATCTGTGAACTGCTAGAACTTCTTAAATGGCTGATAGCTCTTCTCAGAACACCCATTGGCATTGATTCACATAACAGCAGTAATATTACTGTGCACACACAGCACACTGCAATATTACCTTTACTAACGACAGTAAGTACCGCGAGTTACGATATTACCATGGCACGCGGTACTCAAGTAGCGTAACCGTTACTACGGTAACTTATGTAACTGAGAATTACCATACTAACAGTCCTGCTACTCAAGTACTGTGAGTAGCAGTGCTAATAATAACTTGTAGTACTTACTAGCACTTGTAAGGGTAATACTGCCATGTGTGTGCACAGTAATATTACCACTGTTATGTGTATCAACCCCATTGTGCCCAAGTAACCTTGGCGTTGATTCACAAAGCTTTTCTCTTGAATTCTTTTTCTTACTTACTTACTTTTCACCTTAAACATCAGGGCCCTTATTCCCTTAATGTCTTGTCCCAGAAGATTATTTTTCAACTTTGTCTTTAAAATATCTTTTCAGAACTCTACAATTGAAAAAGTGCTAAAAAGTAGGTGAAAAATTATTCCAATTATTTTGCGTATTTGCTTGCTTGCTGTTGGTCAAAAGGGCATTTTATTGACAAAGTGTGAAAATATCACCTAGGAGAAACTCAAGACAAAAAGGTTATTACATATGGGGCAAGGGCTCTGATTCATGAAGCTACTGTAACATTGCTATGCCCATGCAGCACACAGCAATTTTACCATTACTACTGATGACAGCGTAGCATTCTACTAAGGTATCAGATGGTATCAGTCCCTGGAGTTGGGAAATTCAGGGAACATGATGTGACATGAAAATAAAGGCTACCATATTATTTAGATTTTAAAAAAAATGTTGTGCTAGTCTGTTCACCAAAGCTGAAGTAATCCTGTTTCCGCCCCTAGGCCAACTCTCTTGCTGCTTACAGTGGCTTGCAAAAGTATTCGGGCCCCTTGAAGTTTTCCACATTTTGTCACATTACTGCAACAAACATTAATCAATTTTATTGGAATTCCACGTGAAAGACCAATACAAAGTGGTGTACACATGAGAAGTGGAACGAAAATCATACATGATTGCAAACATTTTTTACAAATAAATAACTGCAAAGTGGTGTGTGCATAATTATTCGGCCCCCTTTGATCTGAGTGCAGTCAGTTGCCCATAGACATTGCATGATGAGAGTTAATGACTAAATAGAGTGCACCTGTGTGTAATCTAATGTCAGTACAAATACAGCTGCTCTGTGAGGGCCTCAGAGTTTGTCTAAGAGAATATTGGGAGCAACAACACCACGAAGTCCAAAGAACGCACAAGACAGGTCAGGGATCAAGTTATTGAGAAATTTAAAGCAGGCTTAGGTTACAAAAATATTTCCAAAGCCTTGAACATCCCACGGAGCCCTGTTCAAGCGATCATTCAGAAATGGAAGGAGTATGGCACAACTGTAAACATACCAAGACCTAGCTGCATGTTTGCAAAAAAAATTATCAAAATCGGCCAAGCAGGGCCTGAGCGGTGCCCTATAGCGTCTCTGGACGAGCTCAGCTCGTCCAGAACGCTAGGGAGGTTAAGGTAAGCCACCTCTCCTTTTTCCTTTTAGTTGTTCTTGAAGCAGACCTGAACTCAGAACTTCCTCTCTGCTCTAAAAGATAAGTAGCAGCATAATAACATTTAAAGGAAAACATTTCTTTGCTACAGCTTACAGAACCCCTGAAATAAATCTGCAGTGTGTCTACTTTCTGCATTCATGGAAGCAGACAAAGCGTTAACATCTTGTGTTTACATATTAGCAGTGTCTGCCGAGGACTGCAACACTTCTTTGATGACACAGCTGAAAGATCAAATTACACTTGTGATTACTTGAAGACGAGGGAAAATTAGACAGGCTACTCTCTCTAGAAACGCACAAGGTGCATTTCTCTCTGTTTTACTTTTGTTCAGTGCAAGAGTTCAGATCCACTTTAAATCAGTTTTATACTGTACACCTCTGGGTGCCTCTTAGCCCCTGTTGTACATGAGAAAAAAAATACAGATAGAGGCCTCAGGACACCTGATCTGCATTGTCATTCTATGTCAGTGATTCAGATTGCATTAAAGGCAGAGGTCAGCACAACAGCCAAGCAAATAGCAATTTCCAAAGGGAATGTTCCATAATCCCCTTTTTTCAGGACAATGCCAAAGAATCAAAATGGTGACATCCAATGTGTGACCACTAATACATTATATTTACAGGCTCCGCTAGTATTTTCAGTTTTCATCTGATCTGTAAATCAGTACACTGGGAGCCACAAGACAGATGGGGAGTAAAGGAGGATTTTATTAGAATCTATTAGATTAGAATTTAAGCTCATTCTATTCTAGGCCAAAGGAAAACAAGTAATTAAACTTTAGCACTTTGTTATGAATCATACTAAACCTCGCAGGACCTTAATACCGAAGAAATATGGCCACACAGGATGTCACTGACATTGGAAGCATAAAAATAGAGAAACAGCTTGAAATACTGAAAGCCTGTCATCTTCTCCGATACTCATCACAGCTGCTAATAGACAATGTTAGGTTACTTCGCTCCATCTTTTCTATGTTTTTATTTTGTGTTCTGCTTAGAAGACATAAATCGTAATAGTAAAAGCAACAACCTAATACGTGTATCTGTACATAAAGGTAGGGAAAAGTGGATTACATGCTGGGCATGATTTACTGAGTGGAAGGATTGCAAACTGTGATCTTTTGGCTTAGTGTGCTACCGTGAATGCGGGTCGGGTGAGATGAAATCGCATCCTGGCCGGCCTGCAATACACGCATGATCTGCAGGGAATTTCATACTTGTGTAACTCTCTACACATACCATATTTTTCTCAATATAAGAGCCACTTTTTCTTCCCCAAGACTGCGGGAAAAAAGGTGTGCTTGAATATACGGTAAATGTTGTGCAGGGAGCACTTGACGTGACCCCGTAGCATGTACGCCACTGGTGTTACAGTGTAACAGTAGCTGTACCACTGCGGAAGTATGGAGGCAACGCGGGTTGGAGGACCCAGAGGTGTACAGTGGCAGGCGACTGCTGTGTACAGCTGTATTGGAAAATGCCGGAAGAGAGGAGAGGAATGCTTGGAGAAGCTGGACTATATATACTAGTGTAGTGTGTAGTCTAGTCTAGTGTAGTGTAGTGCGTAGTGTAGTCTAGTTTAATGTAGTGCAGTGTAACATAGAGTAGTGTCTAGTCTAGTGTAGTGGTGCAGTGAAGTGTAGTCTAGTGCAGTGCAGTGTAACATAGTGTAGTATAAATGGTAGAGGCAGCAGGGGTTAGTGTAGTGTATAGTCTAGTCTAGTCTAGTGTAGTGCAGTCTAGTGTACTCTAGTGCAGTGCAGTGTAACATAGTGTAGTATAAATGGTAGTGGCAGCAGGGGTTAGTGTAGTGTATAGTCTAGTCTAGTCTAGTGTAGTGCAGTCTAGTGTAGTCTAGTGCAGTGCAGTGTAACATAGTGTAGTATAAATGGTAGTGGCAGCAGGGGTTAGTGTAGTGTATAGTCTAGTCTAGTCTAGTGTAGTGTAGTGCAGTGCAGTGTAGTCTAGTGTAGTGCAGTGTAACATAGTGTAGTATAAATGGTAGAGGCAGCAGGGGTTAGTGTAGTGTATAGTCTAGTCTAGTGTAGTGTAGTGTAGTGCAGTGTAGTCTAGTGTAGTGCAGTGCAGTGTAGGGCAGTGTAATGTATTGTAGTGTAACTGGTAGGGGCAGCAGGGGTTAGTGTAGTGCATAGTCTAGTCTAGTGTAGTGCAGTGTAGTCTAATGGTCCATAAGGTGCCCATAAAGTATAGACACACCAGGTTTAGTATTTTTCTTTTCATCCCTGATTTTTTTTTTACCTCTAATTCTAGGTGCGTCTTATATTCTGGAAAGGCTTATATTCCAAAACATATGGTAATTAGGCTCCACAGGCTCCACTGAAATGTACAGTACATGGAAGCTTGCACATATGTGAACATGTCTCTGTTTAAAGGACAACTGTAGTGAGAAAAATATGGAGGCTAACATATTTATTTCCTGTTAAACACCAGTTGCCTGGCAGCCATACTGATCTACTTGGTTGCAGTAGTGTCTGAATCACACCAGAAACAAGCATGCAGCTAAAATCAGATCGGACAATAATGGCAAAAACGCCTCATCTGCTGCATGCTTGTTCAGGGTCAATGGCTAAAAGTATGAGAGGCAGAGGATCAGCAGGGCTGCCAGGCAACTAGTAGTGCTTAAAAGGTAATAAATATGGCCGCCTCCATAACCCTCTCACTTCAATTGTCCTTTAACATCTCCAGTGGTCTTCAGCAGCCAAGTGATGACTAAGTTAATGAGACCCTTTTTATGTTAACTGCTTTACAAATGTGAAAACAACCTACAATTTCAATGATAAAAAAAGTGTCAATAAAAATTGATGTTCTAATCTTTCTTCTTTGTCTCAATTTTCAGCATCACCATCCATAAAGCTGCTGGTGGATGATCCCATTGTCGTGAATCCAGGTGAAGCAATAACGTTAACGTGTGTAACGACAGGCGGAGAACCCACGCCAACACTGACTTGGGTTAGATCTTCTGGAAATCTCCCAGAAAAAGCAGTGCTAAATGGTGGCACACTTACCATACCATCCATCACTTCAGAGGATAATGGAACATACAGCTGTGTTGCCAACAACAATGTCGGCAATCCAGCGAAAAAGTCCACCAGTATAATCGTAAGAGGTAAGCGCTCTATGAGGTCGTAGTTTTTCCTACAGTAAGGTATATTTAAAGAGAATAAAAGCTATTTTAGATGCTTAGTAACTTTATTCATTTTTTAGCTCCCACACAGACACATCTTGATCGACTGACCTTTTTTTTTGTCTGTTCCCTGTACTCAGAAGTGTTTCTTAGCCACACAGAGCATCATTTTATTGAATTAAGCCTTAAAGGACAACTAAAGTAAGAAGAATATGAAGGCTGCCATATTTATTTCTGTTTAAACAATACCAGTTGCCTGGCAGCGTTGCTGATCTTTTTGGCTGCAGCGGTGTCTGAATAACAACAGAAACAAGCCTGCAACTAATCTTGTCAGCTCTTACAATAATGTCAGAAACACCTGATCTGCTGCATGCTTGTTCAGGGTCTATTGCTGAAAATATTAGAGGTAGAGGATCCGCAGGATAGCCAGGCAACTGGGATTGGAAATAAATATGGCAACCTCCATATTCCTCTCGCTTCAGTTGTCTTTTAGCAGCCTAGTTCTATGTGTGATTGGAATTGTAGATACACCTGTATAATTCATTGTGTCAGGCCTGGAACCCACAATAAATCGCTATCGCTAGCGTTTTTATTGAGCGTTTTGTAAGCAATTTCATGAGTGTTTTCTGGTGATTTTGGTAGCGATTTTAAAAAGTGTAAGCGTTTTGCCAACGATTGTGTAGCAATTAGTGTTTTAATTCTAATTGGTCCTTTCAGTTAATTTTAATTTTTTTACAGTGTGCAGTACAGTCCTTGCCAAAAGTTTTGAGACTGTCAAAAATATTAGTTTTCACAAAGTTTGCTGCTAAACTGCTTTTAGATCTTTGTTTCAGTTGTTTATGTGATGTACTGAAATATTATTATAAGCACTTCAGACGTTTCAAAGGCTTTTATTGACCATTAGATGAGATTTATCCAAAGAGTCAGTATTTGCAGTGTTGGCCCTTTTTTTTCAGGACCTCTGCAATCCGACTGGGAATGCTCTCATTCAACTTCTGGGCCAAATCCTGACTGATAGCAACCCATTCTTTCATAATCACTTCTTTGAGTTTCTCAGAATTAGTTGGTTTTGCTAAGTCCACCCGCCTCTTAAAGAATGACCACAAGTTCTCAATGGGATTAACAAGAAGTTTTAAATCAGGATGATACCATTTATTGGCTAACTACAAATGAATAAGAATAAACAAGCTTTCGGCCTTGCAGCCTTCGTCAGGTTTATATCCTGTTAGTTTGCAAGCTGGTGGTACAGACAGCTTACATACATGCAACATCAAAAGGAAAAACAGATATTTTTTTCAAGCATAAATACGTCATTAAGATGCCTTAATACAAACAGACCATCTAAATGGGGTAAGATAAGAAGGGGATTGATGATCAATGGGATTAAGATCTGGGGAGTTTCCAGGCCATGGACCCAAAATTTCAACGTTTTGGTCCCCGAGCCACTTAGTTATCACTTTTGCCTTATGACACGGTGCTCCATCGTGCTGGAAAATGCATTGTTCTTCACCAAACTGTTGTTGGGTTGTCGGAAGAAGTTGCTGTTGGAGGGTGTTTTGGTACAATTCTTTATTCATGGCTGTGTTTTTTGGCAAAATTGTGAGTGAGCCCACTCCCTTGGATGAGAAGCAACACCACACATGAATGGTCTCAGGATGCTTTACTGTTGGCATGACAAGCCTTTTTCCAGATGCTCCAAATAATTGTAAAGGGGCTTCATCGGAGAATATGACTTTGCCCCAGTCCTCAGCAATCCATTTACCATATTTTCTGCAGAAGATCAATCTGTCCCTGATTTTTTTTGTGGGAGAGAAGTGGCTTCTTTGCTGCCCTTCTTGACACCAGGCCATCTTCCAAAAATTTTGGCCTCACTGTGCGTGCAGATGTGCTCACACCTGCCACCATTCATGTGTGGAGTCAATAAAAGCCTTTGAAACTTATGAAGTGCTTATAATTCTATTTCAGTACATCACACAAACAACTGAAACAAAGATCTAAAAGCAGTTTAGCAGCAAACTTTGTGAAAACTAATATTTTTGACAATCTCAAAACTTTTGGCCAGGACTGTAATTTTAAAAAGGTTGGAAAATCGCTCTGTATAGCTATTCATGAGCGATTATGCCAGCATTTATATACTTTACGTTGCATAAACACTAACGTTCAAAAATGCTGCATGTTCTGCATTTGCGATTTTGCTAATCGCAATCACTCTAGTGGAATTTGGCCCATTCAATAACATTAGCTGAGTGTTTAGGGAAATCAGTAGCATTTTGAATCTACTCACTAAATGCTCACACAATCGCTCTAGTGGGTTTCAGCCCTCACGCGTCACTTGAGGTACCCTTTCACTGCTTGAAACTAGCAGTAGACAGTGCTTTCATCTGGTGTTATACATCCCCCTTCTCTTTAGAGCAGAAGACTATCAAGTTTCTGTCCTTCTGCTGCACATAATACATGCAGAACATGCTCTGTGTATTCTTAGACTATTAATTTTCAGCAGGCTTACTGCAGGCTAATGCAGCAAATCCCATCAACAATGTGTTTACATTTCAGGATATTTACCAAGTTGCCAACCATACATGACTAAATTACACAGTCATCTACACGCTCTACCATACAGATTATTTCCAGTCTGTTTTGCAGATGTTATTTTGTCCTTACAGACTGCAGATGTACGCTAATTTTACATCAAAAAACGTTTAAGATCTGATCAGACTTTTTATTGCCTTTTCATGGAACACACATAAAAGTTATTAGCACCCAACTATTATTATTTATTTATATAGGAGTAACTATTTTATAACTAATTATCCTTCAGGCCGGCTTCTCACTGCAGATTGGCGGCACTGGTCACCGCACTGCCAAAAACAGGCTTTAGTTAGTACGTGGTAATCCCCGTCTGGCATCCGGCCAAACAGGAAGTGATGCTCACTTCCTGTTTGGTAATTGATGACATGCACATAAACGTGTTGGTGAAATATGCTTCCACACATGCGCAACCCAAAAAACGGTGGCATTTTTTTTAAACCCACGCATTCCTATAGACGTACATGATTTCTGGTCTGACGCAGGTCGCTGCAGGAGCCGCACAGTAAAGTAGGTATGTCCGCGCGCAAGATAGGGCACTTCTGGCTCAGCGTACCACAACGTACGTAGTATGAACTACCCCATAGATTAACATTAGGCTGTGGTGGGGTGCAGTAAATTTACCACACTGCACCGCCTCAATGTGAAAAAGCCCTTAGTGTATATACATGTACAATGAATATCACCTGTAGGGATCGGGACTCAATTCTTCGGTGGATAGTTTGGGGTCCGAGTGCTGTAAAAATATATATCATGAGGTTAAAGCTAAGCATGCATGCTGTTACTATGGAGGGGAAGGAAGGACGATGGAACAGATGATGGAGTGGCTTCAGGTGGATGGGACAAGGACAAGAACAGTACTCTCTTCCCTGGATCTTATTTTGTCTAGCACAGTGCTGGGCAAACTATGGCCCAGCCGGATCCCCTTTCTTCTCCCTTCCCTCCCAGTGGGCAGTGGGGAATTTGAAACTCACCTTCAATCACCGTCACATCTGCATGGTTACAGGACATCACATTATGTGACGTTGTGATGCGCCAGCGTACTGACATCACATCATGTGACGTTCTGTTGCCATGGAGACATGCGGTGATTGAAGCTTTTCCAGAGGGGTTTTAAGATTTACTCCCTGACGCAAGTCAGGAAGTGAACTCTTTGACCCGGAAAAGAATAAATGCAATGTATTTAATCTAAAAAATGCAAATGCAATCGCCGCATAAATTGTTTTTGTGAGCCGCATAAATTGGTTTCGGCCTTTCTTCACCTGCGCTTGAAGAAAGGCCGAAAATGCCTGTAGTGTGAATGAGCCCTCAGGGTGATCATGCAATCCAGAACTCTCCAACGCCAGTCCTTAACCACCCTGGAAATCTATTACAACGGCCAGGGCGGCGGCGCTGCACATTTTTGTTTATTTTTTATTTTTTTAAATCATGTAGCTAGCCTAGCACTAGCTACATGATAGCGGCTGTGCAGCGGCATCCTCCCACCCCTTCAGATCACCTCCGGCGATCAGAGCACACAGGAAACCCCGTTCAGAACGGCTTCCCCGTCTCCATGGCGACGATCGGGATGACGTCATCCACGTCATGGCATCGGAGGGAGTCCCGATCCACCCCTTAGCGCTGCCTGGCGCTGATAGGCCAGGCTGCACACGGGGTCTTGGGGGGGCCTGTTGCGCGGCGGGTAGTGGTGCATCGGAGGTGCATGGCGGCGATTGGTATAAACACGCAGCTAGCAAAGTTTTAGCTGTGTGTTTTAAAAAAATTATAAAAATCAGCCCACCAGGGCCAGAGCAATCCAGCGAGGCGGTCATGGACGAGCTGACCTCGTCCATACCGCTAAGCTGGTTAAGGGCCGAGGTCCTCACACATTTTTGGCACAGCTCATAGTAGTTGATCTGACTAAATCAGGACAGGTGTGGTTTATCAAGTAGAACACATTTCTCCATTTCTTAATCCATTCTACCACACACCATGCAACCTTTACAAAAATTGAAGAAACATTTCAGATCAATAAAAATCTAAAAAAACGGGAGATCTGATCTGATTTTTCAGTCAAATAAAAAAAAAAAAGCTTTCGATTTTTTTCGGGAGATCCGATCGTATTTATCCAATTGCCGTAAAATCGGATTATTTTATTGTATCGTGTGTGGACACCTTTAGGCTATAGGGCTTATTGCGCAGTCAACTGCCACACCATTGATAACTCTACTGCACCACAGATAGCTCTTGTCAAACCTCCATATTGCCAAGTAGTAGAACACAAACCACTTCCCAAATCATCCTACTTTAAGCAGGAAGTCAGGGCCAGATTTCTGGAAAGGCCACAAAGGCCCAGGCCTTGGGTGCCTGCAGCCGGGGAGCGCCTGGTCATGACAAAGAGGTTGATACATAAGAAAGTGGAGGCTGCAAATAAGGAGCAGTACATGGAAAAAAAAGGAAGCGAATATCCAAGGGAGCTTTTCATGAAAGAGAGGTGTTGCAGCACGTGGATGTTACACATGGAAAAGGGGGCTATTCATGGAATGGGAGGGGAGCTGCTGCACAAGGAAGGGGAGTCATTACACACTTGGCCTAGGACACAAAAAGTATAAATCCGGCCTTCTATATTTCCATAAAGCAGGAAGTTACATAAGTGGTTTCTAAAGGCTTCTAGCTAAGCTCGGGGCGTCTGCAAGGCACTGGATGTGATTTGCAGAGACAGGTGCAAAGGAAACTGTAGAAAGTGCACAGCAGTTGCCCAGAGCAACAATTACAATAATTGTTTAATTGCTTCGCTTGACAGGAAAAAATCTGATTGGCCCCTGTAGGCAGCTACTTCTAGTTTGTCTTAGTTTTCTTTGCAGCTGTCTGTAAATCAGCTTGAACATATGCCACCTCCTTATGGTGCCCGCATGTATACTCACTGTACATAAAAATTGGAACATTATATATAATAAAGTCACCCACTCTTTAACGATGTTACCTCATAAAACGACATGCAAAATTGGTTTGCAAATACCTTTCGTTCGAATCAGGAATAAAAATGACATAAGCGCTTCATTCTGAAATCAAAACGACGACATCTCCTCAGTTAGGGCTGGTTCACACTATGGCAAAGCTCTAAAGCAGTGTCACCATGTGAGAGTGCTCTCACAGCAGCATTTTGATAGTAATTAAATAAAAAATAAGCTCCCTGTACCATTTTCAGAGCGATTTTTCTTACAGGAATGTGCAAAAATTGCTTTGAAAATCGCTTTGCAAAATTGCAATTGCTAAGCGCTTAGCGGTTGCGTTTTGTAGTGTAAACTAGGTCTTACTGCTTCTTTGAAGGTTATTGGACTGGTAGTCACTAGCTTGTGATGCAGGACCCCTCCTTCACACTTGGAAATTACATTTGAGCAGTCACAGGACTTCACAATTTTTTCTTTACTCATCTTCCTGCCACGCAGTAACATCACATATATGTTTTATGGGTCATTCTCTATTTCCAGTGTAGATTACCATATATACTCGACTAGTGATGAGTTTGAATTTTGCTTTGTAGTTAATAATAATTATTATTACTATTCTCTATCCCGATAATATAATTAAAAGCAGAGTGAGCCACAGAGGAAACCACATACGTCTTCCCGCACTGCATGTGCTCATCTGTTCCTCACTCACCCTGGTCTGCATTCATCAGTGGGACATTGGGAGCCAGTGGTACACTGATGCAGGCAGACAGGCATGAGAAATAGAAGAGAGGACGCCAAGTTGGAATTGGTTGGTGGCTTCTAATTGAACTTGTTTGGCATTGGAGAGAGAGAGAGAGAGAGGTGGCCACCCCAAGAAACAAAGTAACCCAATCCTGCAATCCGACTAATTACAGGACCAGGGAGTCAACCAGTCACCACCAGTATCTACTAAAGTTTGCAATCCACAGTAAAAAAGAAAGAAGGCTGGGTCTTGACCTGAATTTAGGCCAATGCCAGTTTATTGTGATATGCATGGGTTGAAATGTCGTGCTCTGTACTGTGGTACACACAATAAACTGGCATTGGCCTAAATCCAGGTCAAGACCCAGCCTTTTTTCCTTTTCTCAGAGGTGGCCACACTCCATCCTGGCTATAAGATGAGAAATGTGGTTCTGACTTGTGTACAAGTCGAACCCTGTACCTTTCTTTATTGTGTCAAACCTACATTTCTCATCTTATATCTGAGGATGTACTATATGTTACTAGGCTCTATTTTGGACTGCTCAGAAGATAGACAGGCTGGGTTACAACCTATCACAAATGGACCTTTTGGAAGAAGGTTAGTGGCTGTATGTTTTTCACAACCACTAAAGCCTAGTTGATGAAGGGTATGTGGAGGACTAAGCCTACTGTCAAGTCTGAATGTTGAAGGGACAGTAAGTGGCAGTTCCTTCCCATAAACTCCAGGAGGCTGGAATACCTGTACTATTTTGCGGCATTAAGGCCCAAGAAGCCCATAGCTATTAAGTTTTCCAATCATCCCTGCTGCAGATTTCCACCTCAAGCTTTGCATCCTTTGTCTATGCAAGTCTACAACCACATCATCAAGCTATATTTTGCATAGCTGGCCAGATCATTTTAGATAGAAGACTTGTGCAACTGGCCTGACTTTGAGTAAGTACTCAAGTGCTCCAAGTACTCAATCCAGTGTAATCATTGTATGTTTTTAACTTTGACAATAATGTTGGGGGGGGGGGGGGATCTACACTTGATAAGTAATGCCCTCCTGGATTTATTCCAGTCTTCGGTCTCACCAGTTGTTGGTATTTGGTATAAGCTAGGTGAATATTATTAGGTGTCACTTGTACTTCTCACTCCAATATTAGTATTAGGTATAAGGTAGCGTTTGTTGCCCCGAAATGAGTATTAGATAGCATTTGTGTCCCCTAGATATTAGCAGTAAATGCATCCTATGCAATATGCAGAGCAGTGGTGCTCAGCAAGATTTTGGATATCCGAACTACCCAGATAATCTGAACCTTTTCCACTATCCAAACTTTGAATAGCAAGTCGGATATTTTTTAAAATCTGAATAGACTATCCGAGCAAACTCGGATTTCCCATCTGAAATCTGAAATCTGGGCGGATAGTTTCTTCAGATATCCGAGCAGAAGCCAAAATCATTTATATGGCAAAAATCAGAGAGAGAGAGAGACCCCTCCGAAAGTTTTTTTTTGCCATTTGAAGAGACTTTTGGAAGCATTTTAAGCCATTTTCAGGTCACTTCCGGTACTCTATGATATATATCCGAATCCGGCCGGATATCCAGGATATTGGGTTCGGATATCCAAGTTTACTCGGATACCGAATAAGTTTGGATTGGGATATCCGATTCGGATCCGGATATCTGGGTATCCGAATCAATTCTGATTTTAAAAAGGGGTATCCAAGCACCCCTGATGCAGAGCAGTGCAGGAACCACTGGCTGTTACCTGTTTTCAGTGATGCAGACTCATACCTCCGTTCAGCTCCTCGGGGTTTCTGCATATCACATGACATGCTTTGAAGCCCTCTTCCATATTTGCATCCTTCCTGCAGCTCAGTCACCAAGAAGCCATGAACACAGAAGGAGGAAGATCACAGTCAGGCAGCTAAAAGGTCAAGAACAAGGTCTACAATGTCACCTATGTCTTTATTGCGACAGCAGGTTTCCTTTATTGCTCCACCTACGCCTTTCTTGCGACAGCAGGTTTCCTTTTAATGCTCCTGATAGATTCCCTTTAAAAGCAGATGTAGAAAAGTCAGCGACTGTAAAAGGGATAAAACTAAACTGTTGATTGGGAAGATAATTAAGGCAGCTGGAAAAATAAAGAGTCGCAGAGAATAGCTCGGGGTAAACAAAGCTGATTTAACTGAATCGCATTCAGCAAAGGACTGCGGGTCATTGCGGCTATTCTCCCAGGAACTTCATATGCATGCCAGCCTGGTGAGGTTTCAAATTCATATTGTAATCATGTTTAAATTGTATGAATACTAACAATGTGGCTTTGGAATTCTTCATCCGACAAAATAAATATATAACATTACAGAGGAGTGTAGAAATCACAGAAATACATAATTCATCCGAATGAAGATGAGAAGATCTCCTTTGTTGGTACAGTTGAATCGATATCCATATATTAGTAAAAGGCAGTCAGTATCCTAAATCCTCTAGTGGATGTGGGAAGAGAAGGAAAGGGGGTGGGGGGTTCTGGTCTGTCTTCTAATGATTGCACAGTATGTGCATTTGTAATTTCGCAGTCTGCCACGGTCGTGATTTATTTTTTAAAATGAAAACTACAGGTAAAGAAAATGTTAGTCTTCTTATGTACCCCCAAAATGTATTCATAAAAACATACAGCATGTAACAACGACCCAGGGTTAGCAGTTTTTAATTTTTTTTTTCAAAATAACATCATATAGAATTGGCTAGGAGGCTCTCCAACAATATTCTTTGCTATCTATGAAATTATATTAATTAAAAGGCGTAAGATGCCAGCAGAGCCATTTGACCTGTTGATTCTAACACAGATCTGGCCTACATGTCTCCTGGGTGGTTAGTGGTGTTCAAGCATACCAGAGCTCTTGCCCAGCACACAATAAAAAGTCTTTATTCCACATTTAGTTGCTGAAGAAATTCACTTCTCTGTGTTGTGTGTTGGTTTAGACAGAAAAAAAATTGTCAAATTAGTTCTTATCAGCAATTGTGAACAGACTGCAGGAGAGTTCTGCCAAGACAGCTCTCCATATAGTAAATACTAATGCTTAACCCTTTTATAGAGTGTCTTCTGCAAACGTGAAACCTAGTAAAACTTCAGGGTTTTTTTTGTTTGTTTTTTTCGGATTTCCATAAATTCTAATGAAGATTTTTTTTTTTTTTTACCATAAAGGTTATCACTTTTTGGCTAATCTTTTAGAACAGAGAGGAAGTTCTGGGTTTAGTTCTACCAAGTGTATTTCAACAAGCAAAGAAAGTCCATAGCACTCTGTTGGAGGTAAATCAACATGCAAAAGTTAATCTGGTCGTAGACCACACATGAGCAAGCGTCCCTCAGACACTAAACTGCCATAGAGAAAGTCTCATCCCATGACTCACCCAGCCACCGCACTGCATCTCATTTGAAAATTGAAAATGCTGCCCATGCTGTACCATTGCAACAAGCTACCTGAATAAAGTGCACCATCTAGATAGTGCCTGCTTTCCTCTCTTCCTTCCTTTGAATATCTTAATTAAAACACATGAGGTGCTAGTAGAGCCATTTCACATGTTGAAGCTAGCAAGGACCTGAAGAAGTAATGAATTCCATGAAACATTTTGTCTGAGGGCTTCATACAATTTGTAGATTTACCAATATTTTTTATAGAGGTAAGTCCCCCCCCCCCCCTCCTTCCCTTATATTTAATTGATATCATTGTATAGATAGCAGAAAGTGTTTGGGGTGCCTCCTAGCTAGTTTTATTAGTTATGGCCTAGTGCAGGGGTAGCAACCTCTACTCCTTGGAGAGTGACCAGACACCCAAACATCACTCAGCCCTAATCATGTCTTCAGAGTGGTTAACGGTGGTTTCACAATCTCACTTCATCCTTGTTCCAGCGATGAGTCAGCCGAGCCGGCATGGATGGGTGCGTGGCTCATGGTAGAGGAGCAGTGCCTCTCCCGCGTGCGCACATGGACGGATCTCTATTGTGGTTACCAGGCACCGGCAACAAACCTGGAAGGGACTTACTATGCTGAGTCAGTCACTGTAGGCAAGTCTAGTGTCCATTGGATAGCTAGTGCACAGAAGCTTCCTGATTGGAGGCCTTGAGTTTTTAAGGCTGAAGGCAGCAGCAGTAGCTTTTTGACTGTGATAGTGTTAAGACGCTTGAGCTAACTGTTGGGAATTCCTTGCTAAGCTTTCTATTACTTTGATATTTGTCTGAACCTTTGCCTGTACATTGACCTTTCTATTGTCTGCTGCCTGTACCGACTCTTGCCTGCCTCACCACTCTCTCTTCTCATCTCTGTATTCATTTGATCCTATCTGTATGACCTTTGACTTGCTGACTTTGAGATCACTTACGATTGTGATTGACTTCTGATATCTGAGTATGACTTGGAACTGTTAAACTGCGATTACTGCCTGTATTATTTGTGAGATCTGGTGGTACCATTGCCTTACGGCCTTCAGTCCCTATACCATGTTCAGTAAGGCCTGGGTGTAGGCAGGTAGATGCTTCTTTGATTGGCCAAAACTTCCAATACAAAAAAAAAAATTACAAAGAATGTAATCTAAGTCAGAAAATTGTGCAAATCATTGATCATCTCTGCTGCTGGAAAAAAAAGTTTAATGTTAATATCTTTATGCGATGCGAGAGTGGGAAACAATCTAATGTAGTAAGTACTAGGGATGATCACAGATATGCAAATTGTTCCGAGTTGACCGAGGTGTAACCAGGTAGAGGTTACTCTGACTCTTGTTCAAGCAGAGGTGCGCCACACAAGGTGAAGATTGCGGGAGGAAGGAATAGATTTCTCATGTAAAAGGGGGTATCAGCTACTGATTGGGATGAAGTTCAATTCTTGGTCACGGTTTCTCTTCAAGAGGGAAAAATAATAATTGGTTTCAGGTCTTGCCTATACCAAACTGAGCTAAGATGTCCATTTGACAACAAATAAAATAATGACTCTACCCCCATATATTCTTGCCAATTTTCCAATGTAACCTTCCTGGCGGTAACCCCGAACGTAGTTCTGGGTAAGCTGTGCAGAAGGTTTTCTCAGGCCCTGCTGGGCCGATCTGCTTAATTTTTTTTTTTGCTGCACGCAGTTAGCACTTTGCTAGCTGCGTCAGCACACCGATTGCCGCCGCCCCGTGCTCGATCGCCGCTATCTGTCGTGCCGCACGGACCCCCCCCCCAGACCCCGTGCGCTGCCTGGCCAATCAGTGCCAGGCAGCGCTGAGGGGTGGATCGGGACTCCCAATGACGTCACGACGTCGGTGACGTCATCCTGCCCCGTCGCCATGGCTACGGGGGAAGCCCTCCAGGAAATCCCGTTCTTTGAACAGGATTTCCTGATTGGAGATCGCCGAAGGCGATCGAAGCGGGCGGGGGGATACCTGGGCTCGCTACATGATTTAAAAAAAATAAAGAAAAAAAAAACTCCTGCGCTGCCTCCTGGCGAAATTTATTAGACCGCCAGGAGGGTTAAACTGTACTGTTATGTTCTGCAGAATGTTGAATTGGTTTAAAAATGTGAATCGGTGGACTGAATTTAAAATGAAAACTACAATACAAGGTGCAGCTAGGCAGCAAGCGGACGTTAATCTGCCCATTCACTGTGAAAACCGACATTTGTTTTCCGCGTATATTTTCAAAAAGAAAGGACTTCTCTTATATATTTTCTTTTTTACTCAGCCACAAACGGAAAACACAGAAAACTCTAAGCGAACCATTAAAAATATTTGCATTTAAATTGAAAATGTGGATGCATCAGCTCTCATAACCCCCCCCCCCCCCCCAAAAAAAAATAATTACTTGATATTGAAATGTTTGTGTATATCACGGATGAATATACATTGGCAATCTAATTATTATGATGTGTTTAAAATGATAATACTTTAAAGTTTGACTGTTCCAGCTACTGCATTTTCATTGGTGGTAAAAGTGACTCACTCTTGCATAAGGTAAGGTTAGCAGGTCTTAAAGTCAATGGGAACTTCTAAAAAAAAAAATCAAGCATATACTTACCTAAGAAGAGGGAAGATTCTGGGACATATAAAGTCTACCCGCTCCTCTCATGGATCCCTTATTTCAGCGCTGGCTCCCCAGGTAGAGGTATTCTACCAAATTGGTCAAATACTGCTTTCTGCCACCGAAGGAGGCTTCAGGAGTCAAAAGTGCCCCAAAGATGGGCAGCTCTGTTCTGCGCCTGCGCGAGCATGCTCTCTCTTGCACTTGTCTCCGGGAGCAATTGAGTCCCGACGACTTCTGAAGCCTACTCCGGTAGGGGATTAAAACGGGGTGGGGGCAGCACTGCAACAAAGGGACCAAGAGAGGAGCGGTAAGGCTCTATAGCAGGGCTTTTCAACCCTGTTCTCAAGTACCACCAACAGTGCATGTTTTGTGGAAATCCACACAGGTAGTTAGTCAGCTCTGCTGAGACACTAATTTACTCACCTGTGCATGTTTGTGGTTTTCTGCAAAACATGCACTGTTGGTGGTACTTGAGGACAGGGTTGGGAAGCCCTGCTCTATAGGACCCAGAGCCTTCCCTCTTCTTAGGTAAGTATCTGTTTAATGTTAAGTTCCCATTGACTTTAACCTCCTTGCCGGTTATCCCGAGCTGAGCTCGGGGTAACTAACCTGCGCAGGAGGATTGCTCGATTTTTGCAATTTTTTTTCTACACGCAGCTAGCACTTTGCTAGCTGCGTGTAGTAAGCGATTGATGCCGCTACCCGCCGATTCGCCGAGCCACGCCCCCCCCAAGACCCCTTGCGTAACCTGGCCAATCAGTGCCAGGCAGCGCTGAGTGGTGGATCGGGACTCCCTCTGTCGTCCCGACGTCCATGATGCTGATGATGTCATCGCGATCGTTGCCATGGCGATGGGGGAAGCCAAGCAGGAAATCCCATTCTGAACGGGATTTCCTGCTTGCTCAGATCACCGGAGGCGATCGGAGTGGGTGGGGGGATGCCGCTGCTCAGCATCTATCAGGTAGCCAGAGCTAGGCTAGCTACATGATTTAAAAAAAAAAAAAAAGTGCTGCGCTGCCCCTTTGCCGACATGATTGGAACGGCAAGGGGGTTAAAGGAAACCTGAGTCAAAAAATAAACTGATGAGATAAATAATTGGATATTATATATTTTATATTGGATAGCCTCCTAATCCTCAAAATTACCATTTAAAAAAAAATTTAGAATCCCACAATTTTACTCCTTGTATATCAACTAAAAAAGGAGCATTGACTCTACTGAAGGATACAGCGCTTCTTACAGTCTGAGAGAGTTCTTATCCAAAAAATTTAAACCGTTGCCTTTTTTTTATCTATCCCCTGCACTCACACCCAACCAACCACACCAGCCCATGCATACACTGGTACCAGATTTACTTCCGTTTGGTAATCTTTCAGGGACACGGGGTGATTGCTGTGAGTCAGTGGAATGATAAGCTTCCAAAACACCAGACTACATGAAAAGATACTTAATGGTCTCACGCATCCATAGAACTGTTCACATCTGACAGTATGGACGTGTCCAAGAGAATAACCACAAGTTCACCAGGCAGTAGACTGTTGTGCCGATAAAGTAAATGCACAATATTTTACTGGGAGAATCTTTGCCTCCGCACTCACAGGCAGGGCTGTATCTGCTGCATGGACAGTGGCCACAGACTATTAGTGCTTTTGCAAACAACCATACACTGCACAGCAAAGTCCTCCTTGTGGCTGCTCATGCCACTCTGCTGGATCAGCTTGTTAACATGCAAATCGGTAAGGGTCTGCTGATTCAAATGGAGTGCTTCGTAATATAGTGGGCCTTGTCTTGCCCCGCCTTGATGCATTTCACCTACCCCTTGAGAACTTTATCAGAGTGTGACGGGCTTCTTACCAGGTGTTTTAAAAATCATTTATTTGGCATTGATGAAATGAGGGAGATTCTAGATTCTACAAAGATAAAACATTTGAAAGAGGAGAAGAAAGCGCCGGCACTGCTGTCATACACTTTATTTCAACATAAATAAAATCATGCAAAGGCGTTATCCATGCAAATTGAAGAGGCACATACCGTGGGTGGCTGTGGGTGCAGAGCACCCACCGCGCACCCACAGCACCACCCACAGCCACCCACGGTATGTGCCTCTTCAATTTGCATGGATAACGCCTTTGCATGATTTTATTTATGTTGAAATAAAGTGTATGACAGCAGTGCCGGCGCTTTCTTCTCCTCTTTCAAATCATGCTGTGACCTTGGCCAGAGCACGCCAAAGATACACTCTGCATATACCTCTGTTGGGGCTGTGTAGCGCGCGTCTAGTTAAAAATGGCGCCTGCAAAAAAATGGCGCCCCCTTCTGCCCGATATATGTTTAAAACGATATTTATCGTTTTAAAGGTTAAAATAGTGCAGACCTTTTGAACGAAATTTATCGTTTTAAAACTTTTTTTTTTTCGTGCCTGAATGATATTTATCGTTTTAACCCTTGCTTTGCTGCCGTTTGGAAAATATCTGCCCGCCGGCTTTAATGTTTAATAGCAAAGCCCCCTTAAAAGCTACAAACACCAAATTTGCAGGGAATGTTAAGAAGAAAATTGTGAACCCATGCAGGCTGGGATAGCGGAAAAAGTTTCCATGGAAATGTCAGTACGCGATTTAAATAGATACATTTCCTCTTTGAAGATTTAAACTCGATTTTCTCAAAAAATATAAGGTCTTTTTGAACAATTTTTTTTTCTTCGTGTTCCCACTATTCTTCTTAACATTCCCTACACATTTGGTGTTTCTGGCATTTAAAGGGGCTTTGCTATTAACCGCTAAAATCGGCGGGCGTTTAATTTTCCCACGGTCAGAAGAAGAATATTCAAAATCGATTTTCTCAAAAACTATAAGGTCTTTCTGAAACATTTTTTTTTTCCTCTTGTTCACAATTTTCTTCTTAACATTCCCTGCAAATTTGGTGTTTGTAGCTTTTAAGGGGTTTTGCTATTAAACATTAAAGCCGGCGGGCAGATATTTTCCAAACGGCAGCAAAGCAAGCAAATATCGTTTGGGAGCAATACAAATATAAATATAAACGATAAATATCGTTTTTAAAGCCGGCGCCATTTTTTAGCTGTCAAAAACGAAAAATAACTAGCGATAGTGGTTCTCTATGGGGCGCCGTTTTTTAACTACGATAACTGGCGCCATTTTTAACGGACCCCGTGCAGCGCTCCCCCCTCCTCTCCCCCTCCTCCTTTGGATGTGGAATGGTTTCTGCAGTGCCAGCAATTTCTGTTTCTTTTTCTACTACCATAACATAAAGATAAAACATTCTTTGCCACTAAAGCTACATACACACATTAGATAAAAATTGCTTGGAACCTTAACAAAATGACTGATTAATGTTATTTTGACCGATCATCGTAGTGAAGACGAGACCAACTGACTCAACGATTGCAGCAAATGACTGCTATTGTGAGTTGGTCATGATCCATCCTGTTTGATTTTTTCGCCTGATGATCATGGTGATGATTATGGTCCTATTAGACACCACATTGGTAATCTCTACTCCCTTTTTATCAACTAGATCTCATCCCCAGTTCTTTCCCGAGCTCAATCCAAATGGTCTGATCTGGGTCTTGAGCTAGATGAGGAAGACTGGGAGGACTGTGTTTAAATGTCCCGCTCAGTCTCTCCCTGTTTAAGTGGGAAAAAATGACACAATGATATATTATCCACCACTCATACCTAACTCCTGCATAAAGTGCTAAATTTTCACCCACCACTGCCAACGTTTGTCCTAAATGCTCTGTCATTAACGCCTCTTTCATGCACTTACTTTGGATCTGCCCTCCGATCGCTGATTTTTGGAGGCAGGTTTTCAGATTTTCGCATGACAGAATGGGGTCCCCTGTGTCCGTTGACAGCATTTTGCACATTTTTGAGGAAGACTTCCCAAAATATGACAGATCATTCATGACTGAAACGTTGTTTGCTGCTAAACAATGTATTGCTCTCAGATGGCTATCCCCTACCTGTCCATCCTTAGCTGACTGGAAATCTAGAATGAATAAGGCACTACCATATAAAATTGGTCTACAAAAATAGAGGGAGACCTCACAAGTTCTCCCGAATCTGGGAGAAATGGATTGACAAGTCTCATGGTTAACGGTGTGAGTAAATCTACTCTGGTCTATATATATATATATATATATATATATATTTATATATATATATATATATATATATATATATATATATATATATATGCTTCTATGTAATTTTTGTATATATAATACCTGCAAAAACACCCAGTAACCATTTCTGGTAATATTCCATACCTTCTCCCTTGTTTATATAATGTTCCCTATTATTCATTTAACTACTTCTCTATGAGAAATGTGCTCTTTTCTTTCTACTCTGTTATTGTGATATGCTGCATGTACACTGTACCCTGACATGTATATTTTGAACTTTTTAATAAACACCTTCTGTTTAAGAAAAAACAACAACAATGTATAACAAACTTGTGTACTGCGCATGCACCACAGTTGATCGTTCAGAATTGCTCCTTTTTGTACAGATATCGATTGTTTCAGTTAATAAGAAGGGTGAGGTGTAGGCGCCCAAAATATATGGGTGTTTCAACTTTAAAACATAACATGTAAATGAGAGGTAATCAGTTACCCCCTCCAAAAGATACAGACATCAGTCCAACTGGAAAAATATTTTTCCCAAAAATTGATGTTAAAATATTTATTTAAAAAACTGACAGTTCAATTGGAAAAATATTTATTCAAAAAAATTGAACTTCAACTGGAAAAATATTTATTCAAAAGATTGACCTTCAACTGGAAAAATATTTATTCAAAAAATTGACTTTCTCATTTAGTCCCTACAAGAACAACCGGACCCCTTTTACAGTTCAATAGTACTTCAGGCGTCACTTCTGCATTCTCTGTTATTTCCTCCTTTCTTTAATCATTCATGTATTTATACAGCTCGGCCATTTGAGGTTGTTAAACGATGCCAATCAATCGTCGGTCAGCGTTCATTTCAACCAATTTATCTGGTGTGTGTAAATCTACCTTAAAGAGAACCCGAGGTGGGTTTGAAGAATATTATCTGCATACAGAGGCTGCATCTGCCTATATAGCCCAGCCTCTGTTGCTATCCCAAACCCCCCTAAGGTCCCCCTGCACTCTGCAAAGCCCTGATAAATCACAGCCACACTGCTGACAAACAACTTGTCAGAGCTGGCTGTGTTTATCTCTATAGTGTCAGTCTGCTGCTCCCCCCGTCTCCTGCAGAACTCCAGTCCCCGCCTGCATCCCTTCCCTCCTTGCTGATTGGAGGGAAGGGATGGGGGCAGGGACCGGAGCTATGCAGGAGGCGGGGGAGCAGCTGAGACTGACACTACAGATGTAAACACAGCCTCACAGCATGGCTGTGATTTATGAGGGATTGCAGAGTGCAGGGGGACCTTAGTGGGGTTTGGGATAGCAACAGAGGCTGGGCTGTATAGGCAGATCCAGCCTCTGTATGCAGATAACATTCTTTAAACACACCTCGGGTTCTCTTTAAGTCTTTGCATATGATTAGGAAATGTTTGTTTTGTGGTTAAAAATATATTTTAGGTGAGCTTATCCAGTTACAGCCAGCTATAGTTTTTTTGTGTTTTTTTTTTTAATACATGAACCTGTTCAGTAAGAAAAAAAAGAAATGTTCCAGTTGATGTATGTAGATAATGCTAATATGATCATAAAACACACTAATTATATCACTGTTTTTGAATGTGTGGAAGCTGGAGAAATGACGTCTATAACATGAACGGGACATGAAACGTTGGTGGGATTTTTATCTAGTTGTAACACATGTTCGTGTCATTTTAACTTCAAAGCCTGAATTATAAAGGAGTTCACAAGCCCCGTCTTCCTTTCATATAGACCGAGGCTCTGGCTTCCGAACATACATATCATTAGATGAAAGTATTGTGTTTCTACTTATTTAATGGTATTTCTTTGTGATGGCTGGAGCTTATTAGCAACGTTATGTTCCAATATGTCAGATTTTCCGATTTTTGCGTAAATACATTAGTTTTAATTTATTACAGTGTTCTTGAAGGCTAAATGTACTGAAGTAGACGGGTCAAATGGCTTGATTTTACAGAGGCCTGTAATTTGCATTGTTTACTGATCTGCTGAATAACATCTTCTTTATACAGAGAGGCTTTGAACTAGAAAATTGCACGCCAGTTCTGAACTCTGTCAATAATGAGAAAAAACAATTGTGATTTCACAGTAGTTAAAGAAGAAGTAAAGCTTCTAGCCCCAAACAAGCCTACTAATAAATATTTGCTATATCTTGCATATACAGTATGGGGGTAATTCACTAAGCTTAAAGGAAATCAAATATGCTATCAAATAAAAGTTTTATACATTCCTGGGGTGTCCTCCAGCCCCAGGCGCATGGATCGCTCTCACGCCGCTGTCCTCAGCCGTCTGTATTGCCAGTACCGGGTCCCATAATTTCGCGGCCAGTCTGCGCAAGAGAAGTGCACTCTCGACGCCGGAGAAATACGTAGAGAGTGCACTTCTCTTGAGCAGACTGGCCACGACTGCCTGAAATTACGGGGCCTGGTACCGGAAATACAGAAGGCTGGGGACGGCGGCATGGGAGCGATTCATGCCCCAATGATTTTCTCCATTTCGGATGCACCACTGTCACCTCCTCAACATTCTGCCATCTGAACCAAATGATTCAGGTGACTCCATGGTAGGACTTGTGTTGATTAGTACACACTTGGAAAAGGTACGCAAAAAGGCATTCATGTAATTAAGGCACCAGGAAATTTAGGCATAGGGCAAATCTGAAAAATGGCTTATCCTGCTCCTGCTAAAGTCCTGGTTTTGTTATTTACTATTCCCCCTTCAGGCCACCATGGATTCACGGGCAAACGTAATTCAGCTGCCAGCTATTTCTTGTGGCCAAATTATACTGCTTTATCGTAATTTGGGCTCCGTCTTTTGACGGTGCCCAAATTACTGTCTGAGCGCGTCTATAACTGTAATTCACATTATGGCCTATGGTGGCGCATCTGTGTCCAAATTTCCAGAGCCTTTTTGCCAATCTCGCTCAAAACGATCCTGAAGGACCATTTCAAGTGACCTAAATTGCAAGTGTGCTGTGCCTAGGCCTTTAGCTGAAATGTAAAAAAAATAAAATAAAATAATCAACTTCAGCTTTCCAGATCTGACATCTTTGGAAAATGTGAGTCAACCAATTAAATAATTCCTGCTATCGGATACGAAGGGTTTGAAACCCCCACATATTAAATGTTACAATCATTTAGTCATTTATAACCTTTCAGCAACTTTTCAGCAACCTTCCCGGTGGCCATATGTAACCCAGAAGAAGGATGTAACACAGATGAAGGATGTAAACTTTAGCCACCTATTAGCAGGAATTTTTTAATAGAGCAAGGTCAGCCTGGCTGGGTCATCTGTGTTGTTTGATTATCTCCAGCCCAGGAGAGCCTTAGTAAAATCAGGACCCTTATGTCTCTTTACAGGAAAGTGTTTGAATAGGGACCTCTTTCGTTGTCCACACAGTATCAAATGACCTACGTTTGCCAACTCTTCCATTTCTGGTTTGTATGCTGATAGGAGATCACATCATCCTCATTTTGATCGAAGTCACCGCTCCTCGATAAATGTATTTTCAGAGAGGTGTACGCTGAGCGTGTATGTGTTGATGAAATACAATGTCACACTTCATTGGTTACATGCATCTGAATATGAGCCAAGTGGGGAGAGGGAAAACTGTAGCGTGTTCTCAATTTCACCCGAGACTGGTCAGTGCATATTACAAGTGCGGAGACATAACTCTACGTGTGTATGATGAATTCTCTCCCAGACTGGAATGGAAATGACTTCAAACCATTAGAACATTTGGCTTCCAGTTCATGTTTAATGCTGAGCGAGTGACACCTGCGCTTTCATCAAGATAGGATTTCCTTTTCTCCATCTCTCTCTCTCTCTTCATATATTTTAGATTCAAATACACACAACTGAAGTAGTTCAAGCCTTTTATTGTTTTAATATTGATGATTTTGACATACAGCTCATGAAAACCCAAAATTCCTATCTCAAAAAATTAGCATATTTCATCCGACCAATAAAAAAAAGGTGTTTTTAAAACAAAAAAAAGTCAACCTTCAAATAATTGTTCAGTTATGCACTCAATACTTGGTCGGGAATCCTTTTGCAGAAATAACTGCTTCAATGCGGCGTGGCATGGAGGCAATCAGCCTGTGGCACTGCTCAGGTGTTATGGAGGCCCAGGATGCTTCGATAGCGGCCTTAAGCTCATCCAGAGTGTTGGGTCTTGCGTCTCTGAACCTTCTCTTCACAATATCCCACAGATTCTCTATGGGGTTCAGGTCAGGAGAGTTGGCAGGCCAATTGAGCACAGTAATACCATGGTCAGTAAACCATTTACCAGTGGTTTTGGCACTGTGAGCAGGTGCCAGGTCGTGCTGAAAAATGAAATCTTCATCTCCATAAAGCTTTTCAGCAGATGGAAGCATTAACCCACTTTTGAACCAGAAACAGCGGCAGAAGCGCCTGACCTGGGCTACAGAGAAGCAGCACTAGACTGTTGCTCAGTGGTCCAAAGTACTTTTTTCGGATGAAAGCAACTTTTACATGTCATTCGGAAATCAAGGTGCCAGAGTCTGGAGGAAGACTGGGGAGAGGGAAATGCCAAAATTCCTGAAGTCCAGTGTCAAGTACCCACAGTCAGTGATGGTCTGGGGTGCCATGTCAGCTGCTAGTGTTGGTCCACTGTATTTTATCAAGGGCAGGGTGAATGCAGCTATGTATCAGGAGATTTTGGAGCACTTCATGCTTCCATCTGCTGATAAAACAACAATAAAAGGCTTGAACTACTTCGGTTGTGTGTATTTGAATCTAAAATATATGAAAGTCTAATGTTTATCATTACATTACAGAAAATAATGAACTTTATCACAATAAGCTAATTTTTTGAGAAGATCCTGTATATATATATATATACATACATACTGTATTTGCTTTTGATAAGCTTTGCAATATGATTTTAATTTTCTTTTACTTCAGTCCTGTTTCAATGCATTTGAAGTGCTTTACTGATAATGTATAATTGTGACGAAACACTTGAATGTAAATAATATGCAATGAAGCTATGAATGAAGCAATGACATGAAAAGCAATGAAGCTATTCAAACACACAGTTTTTTAAACACGTGTCAAAAATGAATTTCTCTAGCTTCTGTTGCTGTTGTCAGTGTACACTAACCCTAAGCTAGCATGTTATTCCTACTGTTCTGTTTCTATTACATATGAGATTGAGATGACTGTAAAGCTCGGGAGTCACAGCATCAGAAAAGTAGCCTAAGGCAGTGCATCTAGACTCCCTATCCCATTAATGGAGTTGTTATTCTAGGTGTGTAGTAACATTCTTGTCAGAGGCGCCTGGTGCAACAGACGGAAGGGGATTGTGGGACACCCCAGGTTATGAAGTGGCTTTTGGCTAGTAGATGCTGCACCAACTCACTGGCTGCAGCCTGCAGCTCACTTCAGCCTGCGGGAGTCATTTCCGGCAGGCAGAGCAGGGCTATGGGTAAATGGCGTCCAAATCCCTGCACTATAGAGACTATTTGTGTCTCCAGTACAGGGCTTGTAAGATGATCAGGGGAGCTTCTTGGTTACTATACTAACTTTCTGCAACTTCACAATTCTGAGGACTTCCTTCTGGTTCTTAAAGCCTCTATTCAGGGATACTTTTAAATAATGCTTTAATAGTTTTCTAATAGGAATATTTAATGGTTTTATTTTTTTTGTGAAAAGGGTTTTGCTTTTGTATCATGAACGATCCAGAATGCTTCTCAAATCAGTAATAGTCTCTTCATATCTAAACTGATTATTGATCCGAGAAGCTTTCTGGATCTTTCAGTTGGGGACAGGTAGCCACATGGCCTGAACACTATATGGGATCTGAACTGTATCATCTGACTGACCACTGTTCTAGTTCAATTGTGTTTTTTATGTTACCCATTTATTTTCATCCCTTTCATTTTCATTTTTTTGGACTTCCATTCTCACTATCTGCAGATCCAGTGGGTTGGCCCCGTGTTACTCTTTTGGACCGGTTCCTGTGTGTTTTGGTGACATTTTGACACACACA